>NW_026576078.1:0-233964 GCF_028641065.1 Leucoraja erinaceus | reverse complement strand
CAACTTTCTTGTCGCCAGCAACACCATTAGTGGTATTGTCCGAGAAACCTGTGAGGCGATCATCCAATTTTATTCAGCTGAAGTGATGGAATGCCCCACTACACCAGATGCGTGGAAGAGAGTTGCACTGGGGTTTGAAAACAAGTGGAACTTTTCTCACACATGTGGGGCTTTGGATGGCAAGCATGTGGCAATTCGTAAACCACCCAGAGGTGGCTCAAATTATTTCAATTACAAGAAATTCCACTCAATTGTACTCATGGCGGTGGTTGATTATAACTACAACTTCCTGTATGTGGATGTGGGCACACCTGGAAGTGTTGGTGATGGCCGGATTTGGAAAGAAACATGGCTTGGAAAGAGAATGGAACAGCAGGCATGCCTGGTCCAGAGCCTCTGTCAGGAGAAGACAGCCCGGACATCCCATATGCGATGGTTGCTGATGACGCCTTTGCACTACGGCCCTGGATTATGAAGCCATATCCACAGAGGAATCTAATGGCTAGTTTTCACGGGGCGACTTGACGCAAGATGTAGCCAGAGTGGAGTGGTCGTGGTCTAGCACGATATCACACGATATAACGGGGGGGTAGACCAAGAGTTCCCACGGTACTCGGCTTTTCTGTTATTTGAGCGAGTGACTTGTCCGTCTGCCGAGCTTTCCCGTTAAATCTTGAATGAACTGCAAGTGTAATAAAATCATCACGTGGCACAAATGATGTCACTTTTTTTCACACACTATAAATATCCTCCCTTGGTTGAATTGGCTCAGTTGGAAACATGCCTATACTAACTAGATTCGAGTACAGGATGGTGGTTTTTTTCATTGACGCGCTGTATGCAGCAGCCCACTATGTGCATCGAGGACGCTTGCGTGAAGCCAGAAGGATTAAAAAGAGAATCAAGAGGAAGTCTCACAGGGTGAAGCCCCTCTTTCAACGGAGACCTCAATTTGGACAATATGATCAGCTGCTTAATGTTCTATTTGAAGAGGATAAAAGTGCATTCACAAACTTTGTCAGAATTTCACCCGAGCTCTTTAATGAGCTGAAGCATAATTTGGGACCTCTGCTGAAGAAGACAGACACTGTAATGAGAAAGGCACTGGAACCAGGGTTACGCATAGCAATCACCCTGCGCTACTTGGCCTCAGGCGATTCTTATAAAAGTTTGTCTTACAACTTTCTTGTCGCCACCAGCACCATCTGTGGTATTGTCCGAGAAACCTGTGAGGCGATCATCGAATTTTATTCAGCTGAAGTGATGGAATGCCCCACTACACCAGATGCGTGGAAGAGAGTGGCGCTGGGGTTTGAAAACAGGTGGAACTTTGTTCACACATGTGGGGCTTTGGATGGCAAGCATGTGGCAATTCGTAAACCACCCGGAGGTGGCTCAAATTATTTCAATTACAAGAAATTCCACTCAATTGTACTCTTGGCGGTGGTTGATTATAACTACAACTTCCTGTATGTGGATGTGGGCACACCTGGAAGTGTTGGTGATGGCCGGATTTGGAAAGAAACCTGGCTTGGAAAGAAAATGGAAGGTGGAACAGCAGGCATGCCTGATCAAGAACCTCTGCCAGGGGAAGACAGCCCGGACATCCCATATGCGATGGTTGCTGACGAAGCCTTTGCACTACGGCCGTGGATTATGAAGCCATATCCACAGAGGAATCTAACTAGGGAACAGAGGATCTTCAATTACAGGCTGTCAAGGGCCAGGAGGGTTGTAGAAAATGCTTTTGGCATCTTGGCAAACAGATTTAGATGCTTGCTCAAGAAAATGGAGCAGAATCCCAAGAATGTGGAGAGTATAGTATATGCAGCATGTGTTCTGCACAACCTGATCCGAATGAGAGGTGCAGCTGCAGGATCAGAAACATCCACCCAGGACCGTGACGTGATGGACAGAGAAACAGGGGGAATAACATTAGGTTCATGGAGAAGTGGTGCAAACATCGCGGAAATGGTGCCACTGCAGCGTTTCAAAGGTAACTGGGGAACATACAGTGTGAAAGAGCAAAGAGACCATCTCTGCGCTTACTACAATTCACAATTGGGGAGTGTGCCGTGGCAGGACAGCCACATTGATGGGTAGCCGACCACAGGAACTCTACTGCATGTTAGCAGAAATGCATAGCGATTAAGCTTACTTTCTAGTCTTGTCCTCTGAAAAGTGCATCCTATACGATGTTCGTCCGCAAAACCTGCCATTTAGCACATTGCATTCTCCCTTTTAATGCCTGAGTTTGGGTTGTTGCGGAGGTTAATGAATATAATGTGTTTAAAATAATGTAGCATGCCTCATTTGTTGATTTTCGTGTTTGCGAGGCCCTTTTATAGACAAATGTTTGGTGTGATGCATCTTCTCCAAATATGTGAAAGAAGTCGTCTTTTTATATTGTAAAATTGCAATAAAGACTTTGTGTCACGTTTACCGTGCTGATTGGCTTATTTTATTCCCTACGGAGAGGTGAAACTTTCAAACGTTTTAAATAGCTCATCAATTGATGGACCTGAACACTCACAAATGGAAATAAATGAGAATGTGATTATATCACCTAACTTCAACTATTTCGTTTCTCAGCATGAGAGGGATTCTAACATTAGAGACATTCATATTGTAGTGATGTGTTGATGAAGAATTGCAGACAGCAAGCTGATAGTGAAAAATATATTTATTTAACAATGAGGTCAACAAACACTGAAAATCAAACTGCTGAGGTAAAAGCTTTTTCACACTTCAGGCTATCATAAAATGCGGAGCCGCCAACAGAATCAAAGTAATGCCCAAGAGTAAAATACACACATATTAACATACAGACATTTATAAAGGACTCTAGATGTCACACAAAATGTTGAGTGGCCAACAACTAAAATAAACCAAAACGAAAACGGTTACTTAAACTCCACATTAATAATTCTAAAAGTCCGAGTCAGCGAAACCATCTGTCCCTTCTTGTGATGGTGTTTGTGCACGGCCCTCTCCGTAAACAAAAGGCAAAGGTGAATTTCTACCAGGCTGCTGTTCTGTAAACATCAGTGGTGATGGTGAGTGTCTCTAGAAGGAAATTAAGAAGTACATGTGAAAATGTTCTCACGGACCATAACATTGCGGGACCTTTCATTAAAGTCCCTTTTCAACATGTGAGTTCTTTTCTTGAATCTCATTAAGATGACTCATGAATACTTTGTTGTCCATATGCGGATGGAAATCCTTATTTCTAAAATCCAATCCCACAAAACACAATGGTTTACCTGTTCATCACGGAATTGTGGCTGTTCTCCCATTGCACGCGGCGTCCCATATCTCCTATCTGCATACTTTAGAATCACAGAGCGATGTATTAGTCAATGCATACAAAGAAGACAGATTATGAATTAGGCTTGGGATGCACACATATATTTCTTAATACCTGGTGATAGAAGTGATGCGGGCGAGGCTGAGGAACCAGTTGACGCTGCGCCTCAGATGCACGTGCTTTAATTAACTGCACAGACAACACCACACATTAAAATAATTTTGCTTTATGATGTGCGAAATGAACATTTTTACCAGAAACGATGAATGAAGGCAAGAAGATTAGAATAGATCTATACCTTTTTATTTCGAAACGCGATTGCCCCATTGATCATAATCCATAAAAAATCCCAGTGTTCTTCTGAAATATCTTCTTCCATAATAACTGTACAGAAGTCTACTGCCCTCTGCGTTACGGGGTTCGTTCTCAGGCGTCCTTCCTCCAACAACTGAAAACCGTCTCGAACATTGTTATTGAGCTGAAATTTCACAGCGCAAATATAAAACACAGCAAAATGCTGGGTGTGTGCATTGTCCAATGACCATCAAGTTTATACACTCACACTTCTAATGATGTTCCCATCTGTCCCTTCTTCAGCACCTCCGGGTGTGGTGAGGTCAATACTGGAAATTGGCCTACTGCGGTGCTGTTGGCTGGTGGATGGTCTCGGCGCGGAAGTCCCTTCCGCAGGATCATCGGACGCATGGTCAATGATGTGTCGTTCCTGTAGGAATCACATAAAAACATTTAGACATAGTGTCCGGAGCCTCATGAACTCACAATTTGTTGTATTAAAAGTACCTTGGGTGCGCTAGTCCTGGTCACTACACGCACAATATGCCCTGATAGGAACCGCCACTTCTCCTCGATCCACCTATTCCTCTCTGTCAGTTTGCTGCCAGCTGACCCTGTTTTGGTCCCAAGTGCGGTGACCTTTCCATAGATGGTCCTCTGATTAGTGAACCATTGCATGAGTTGGTCATCTGCATTACAGTACAGTGATGGAATTAAAAATAACTTAAAAGCATTGGATGTATTCAGTTCCATTAAAAGTTCTGGACAGTAAATAGAGGCGTGTTTAAGAGCCTGCCCTCCGCATTTAATCTGCTGATTCTTGTGCTTCTTGGAAACCTGAGCACAAGTTTGTAAATACAGATGGCCCTTTTTAAGACAAACATTACAAGTGAGAATTGCCTGCCCTCATGCATGCATAATTTATTTTATGACTTAGGGAGACATGATTCCAACTGCAAACACAGAGAGTGTAAAAGCTGTCTGCGACTTTTTCACTTTGCAGCTGCAGGGCACAAACAGACTTATAAGAGATGTTTAAGTTAACTGCAAAAGCTGCACTTTTACATATATATCCTTGTATGTTTTAAATTATTGAATAACATTAAATGGTTCTCCTGTTGATGAACTGATATATCGTTATATATACTCACATGAACACCCGGGAAACTCCGCAGCCTTCGTCTCCAGCAGGTTCCGTTTTCTCTCCCTGTTCCTATAATCCTCTCTGGATTTATCGTACAGAATTTCGTTCAATTGGTACCATTCTACAAGTTCCCCCTCTTGTTCCCTGGAGAAGTTGTATGGCCTTACCTTCTGCCACCTTCCCTTCACATAAGCGTCTGCAGAGGCTATTCCTACAACGGCTACTGGGGAGGCAATCTGACATACACCTTGCTCCCTCTCTCCCTGCTCCAAGGAGCCCTCAGGCAGTGTTACATCTGGCGTCTCCTGTTGCCTCTCCACCTGTCTCTCTAGCTGCATCTCCCCCTCATTCTGCTGCATGGCAAAAACATTTCTGGCATGCTTTACCCCCTTTTTCTGAGCTTTTCTGGGAGCCATCTCTGCGTGTTCCTGTTAAAAAAGATTCTCCAACAATGACAATGAGGTGGGACGTCCTCGATGGACACGTGTTCAATTAACAACATTGAGAACACCTTTTTTACTCACCTTCCCTCCCCTCTATCCAACTTCCGGGTTTACCGTCCGCAGGAGTTCCCACGGTAACCGCAAGAGTTACTACGGATTTCGCACGGGACACTTCATTCATAAAATGTTGCAATGCTCAACCACAAGTGCACAAGTCATTCTTGGACAAATTCAAACATGTTTGAATTTTCTCCCGAGTACACAAGGTACACGATTACCTGCCGTTAGCACCACGGTGGTCCACGAATGCCGTATTGTTACCGCACGAGGTTCCCACGATGTCAAACTCGGGGTACCTCTTGCGTCAAGTCGCACCGTGAAAAGGGGGTTTCACTAGGGAACAGAGGATCTTCAATTACAGGCTGTCAAGGGCCAGGAGGGTAGTAGAAAATTATTTTGGCATCTTGGCAAACAGATTTAGATGCTTGCTCAAGACAATGGAGCAGAGGCCCAAGAATGTGGAGAGTATAGTATATGCAGCATGTGTTCTGCACAACCTGATCCGAATGAGAGGTGCAGCTGCTGCATCAGCAACATCCATCCAGGACGGTGACATAGTGGACAGTGACAAAGGGGAAGTAACACTAGGTGCTTGGAGAAGTGGTGCGAACAACTTGAAAATGGTCTCACTGCAGCGTTTCAGAGGTAACTGGGGCACAGCCAGTGTGAAAGAGCAAAGAGACCATCTCTGCGCTTACTACAATTCACAATTGGGGAGTGTGCCGTGGCAGGACAGCTATATTGATGGGTAGCCGACCACAGGAACACTACTGCATGTTATAAGCTGACTTCCTAGTGTGGTTCTCTGAAAAGTACTTCCTATAATTTGTTCGTCAGCAAAACCTGCCGTTTAGAACATTGCATTGTCCCTTTAAATGCCTGAGTTCACGCGTGTAGCGGAGGTTGATGGATATAATGTGTGTTAAATAATCTTGCGTGCCTCAATTGTTGTATTTCGTGTTTGCGAGGCCCTTTTACAGACAAATGTTTTGTGTGGTGCATCTCCTCTCAATATGTGACAGAATTCGTCTTCTTATATTGTCAAATAGGAATAAAGACTTTGTATCACATTTACCGTGCTGATTGTCTTATTTCATTTTCTACCAAGAGGTGAAGAACACGTTTAAATAGCTGGACATTTCAGGGTCCTGCACACTCAAAGATGTTAATGAGTTAAAATGTGATTATATCACCTCCTTCAAGGTATTTTGTGTTTCAGCATGATAGGGATTATAACATTAGAGACATTCATCTTGCAGTGATGTATTAATGACGATTTGCAGACATCAAGCTAATAGTCAAAAATATATTTATTCAGCACGGAGATAAACAAGCAATAACAATCAAAATGCTGATGTAAAAGCTTTATCACACTTCAGGATATAATAAAATGTGGGGCCACCTACAGAAAAAAGATATGCACAAGAGTACAAAAGACACATCAATTAACATACAGACATTGTAAAAGGAGTATAGATGTCACACCAAATGGTGAGTGGCCAACAAATAAAATAAACGAAAACTCAAACTGTTATTTGAAAAAGCACAAAAAATATTATCAGCTTCCAAGGTTTAATTGGGGTAGTTGACGTCAGCGCAACCTTGTGCACTGTCTTGAAAAGGACTATTCCCACGGACCTCTCCGTAAGCAACAGGCAAAGGTGGATCTCGAGCAGGCTGCAGGTCTGCAAACATCAGAGGTGATGGTGAGTGTCTCTAGAATGAAAGTAAGAAGCACATGTGAAAAATTTCCCACGGACCATACAATTGTGGGAACTTCCATTAAAGTTCCCTTTTAATATCAGAGTTCTTCTCTTGAATCTCATTAATATCAGAGTTCTTCTCTTGAAGCTCATTAACGCAACTCATGAATAAGTTGTTGTCCATATGTGGATGCTAATGATTTTCTAAAAATTTATATCGCACTGAACACAATAGTTTACCTGTTCAGCACGGAATGCTGGATGTCCCCCCATTGCACGCGGCAATCCATAGGGCCTGTCTGTGTACTTTAGAATCACAGAGTTATGTGTTAGTCCATGTAAAACAAACACAGATTATGATTCAAGTTTGGGAAGCGCACATATCTTTGTTAATACCTGGTCATAGAAGTGAGGCAGGCGAGGCTGAGGAACCAGTGGACGCTGCCCCTGAGGTGCACGTGCTTTCATTAACTGCACAGACAACACCACACATTAAAACTATGTTGCTTTATGACGCTGAATGAAGGGAATAATTTTAAGAATAGATCTATACCTTCTTATTTCTATAAGTGATCGCAGCATTTACAATATCCCATCCATAATCCCATTCATCATCACTTATGTCACCTTTAGTGATTGATCGACCAAACTCGATTGCCCTGTTCATGAAGTCCGTTTGTGTGCGTCCTTCCTGCAACAATCTTTGGCAGTCTTGAATAATTCTATTGAGCTTAAAATCCAGAGCGCAAATATAAAAATCATCAAAAAGCAGGGTGGGGCATTTTCCAATAAGCATCAAGTTTATATACTCACAATACTAATTCTGTCTACATCTGTCCCTTGTTCAGCACCTCCAGCTGTGGTGAGGTCTATGCTTGCACTGTGCCTACTGCACAGCTGTTTGCTGCTGGATGGGCTCGGTGTGGAAGTCCCTTCCAGAGGATCATCTAACGGCTGTTCAATTATGTGTTTTTCCTGTAGGAATTACATGAAGTCATTTACATATGGTGTCCAGAGCCTCCAGATATCAAAAATTTGCTGTAGTAAAATTACCTTGGGTGCGCTAGTCCTGGTCACTGCACGCACAATATGTCCTGATAAGAAACGCCACCTCTCCTCTATCCACCTATTCCTCTCTGTCTGTCTGTTCCCAGCTGTCCCTGATTTTGTCCCAAGTGCAGTGAATTTTCCGTACATGGTCCTCTGGTTAGCAATCCATTGCACAAGTTGGTCATCTGCATTAAAGTACAGTGCTGGAATTAAATAGAACTTCAAGCATTGGATATATTCCGTTAAATTAAAGTTTTGGTCAGTAGTTTATGAGCATGCCCTCCGCATTTATTGTGCTATTTATTGTTCTTCTTGGATAACAGAGCACAAGTTGGTAAATACAGATGGCCTTTTTGAAGACAAGCATTACAATTAAAGATTGCCTGCCCTCATGCATAATTTATTTAATGGCTCTTTTAGAGACATGATCCCTACTTCAAAGAAAGAGGGTGTGAAAGCTGTCTGCCACTGCTTTTACATTGCAGCTGCAGGGAACAGACAGGCTTATAAGAAAAATTAAAGGTTACTGCCAAAAGAGCACTTTAACATCTGTAGCGTGGTATGTTTTTAAATCATGGATAACATTACATTGTTCTACTGTACATAAACTTATATACTCGCATGAGCACCGGGGATACTCCGCAGCCTTCGTCTCCAGCAGGTTGCGCTTTCTCTCCCTATTTCTATAATCATCTCTGGATTTATCATAGAGAATCTTATTAAATTGGTACCACTCCACCAGTTCCCCCTCTTGTTCCCTGGTGAAGTTATATGGCCTTACCTTCTGCCATCGTACCTTAATGCTATCGTCTGCGGAGGATATTGGGGAGGCAACAGCTACTGGGGAGGCAATCTCAAATACACCTTGCTCACCCTCTACATGCTCCAAGGAGCCCACAGGCAGTGGTAAATCTGGCATCTCCTCTTGCCTCTCCACCTGTCTCTCTTGCTGAGTTTCCTCCTCATTTACCTGCATGGCTACAAACTTTCTTACTGTCTTTGATCCCTTCCTTTGTGCTTTTCTGAGAGGCATCTCTGCTAGTCTTTTTACTGTTACAAAGATTCTCCAACAATGACAATTAGGTGGGACGTCCTAGATGGACACATGGTTCATTGGCGATATTGAGACCACCTTTTTTACTCACCTTATGTCCCTTCTGTCCAGCTTCCGGGTTTGCCGTTTGCAGGATTTCCCACGGTACTCGTAAGAGTCATTACGGATATCGCACGGATATCGCAAAGATATCGCACTGGCATCTGCACTCATACAATGTTGCAACGCTGCTCAAGACACTCTTGGAGAAATTCAAAAATGTTTGAATTTTCTCCCGACCTTACCAAGTCACACGACTGCCTGCCGTCAGCGCCACGGAGGTCCTCGGTGGTCCACGAATGCCGTACAGCTATCGCAGAAGGTTCCCACGATGTTACACTCTTGTTAGGTCTTGCTTCAGGTCGCACCGTGAGATCGCCCTTTTATGGGTACTGTATAGTAAGCATCTTTTAAATCGATGCTTGCCATGTAGTAACCTTTGGAAATCAATTGCTTAGCAGTAACAAAGGTTTCCATCTTGTAATGAATATATTGTATGAAAGTATTCAAATTAGTCAAATCTATGATGATGCGGCAACCGCCATCTTTCTTGTTTTTGATAAAGATATTGGACACGAATTCTTGTGATTCGTGTTGGGTTTTCTCAATTACTCCTTTTTTATAAAGCCGCTGTAGTTCAGCATGTGCTTTTGATTTTCTTTGCCTGTAAGCACCAACATTCGGTTCGGTACATGCTGAACTGGAGGGTTATGCTTTTGTATAAATTCTATGGTATAACCCTGGATACGGATTAAAATATAAGTGTCGGTAGTTAACTTATTCCATGCATCCAGATAGAAGTGTAATCTCCCACCAACCTCCATGCTCCCTTCAATTCGTAAGGAAGTAGACCCACCTACCTCCATGGTTACCAGTGGTAGGTTTGTTACTTTTTCGGCGTCCTCCGTGGACGTTGAGGCGCCTTTGTCTGGGTCTGTAGTTGGGTTGGTGTTGAGGGTTTGCGCATTTTCCAGGAAGGCCGGTCTGGGCCATGGCCTAAAAAAGACCGATGTTGAGTGTTCCTGGCCTTCGAGCTTTCACCAGTTTGTCTTGGCCGACTGGTGGGTGCGTAGGGGTGCTGTTTCTGGCCAAAGTAGTTTTTGGACGCTGCTTTAATGAGCCCCGTGTTTTAACCTCTTTGTCAAGTTATTTTACCTGTTTGGATAAGTCCCCCTCCAAATAGTAATATTGGTGGTTTGGAGGTTCCAGGTTTGCAGAGGCCTGCAAATTTGGGGTCTAAAGCCGGTTGGATGACATTCTTCCCAATACTATTTAACTCATAAAGTGCATCTTGGTGATCTTGTGTCATGTCTTGTTCGTTTAATGTGCGGGCGAAAGCCGTAATTCCCGCTGTTAGGACTTTCAGAACTTTTTGTATTTTCAAGTACCTGGCTCTGATTGATGCCCCGACATGTTTCCAAAAACACTGGTTGACACTGGGAACATTTAGTGATTTGCAGTTCCCTGGTGGTAAGTGTCTTGCAGTGGTGTCCAATAATGCCTGTCCTTGTAGCTGGTTGAATGACATGTAGTCAATACTTGCAGCTATTTTGGGCTCCGGGTTTTGGCCAGTTTGGTCGGGTTGAATAAACTGGGACACCATATCCAATAGGTTTTCTTGCACCCCATGCACACTAGTGGTATGTTCTGCACACCCCTCTTCAGGGTCAGCCCAGAATTGACCCCCCGTACTCCCCTCTGATGAGGGAGAAACACTGTGCAGCCCCACAAGAGGTACTGCTGTAGGACTTACTAGCTGCCCACTGTGACTAGGCTCCCTCTCCCGGAGCCTGCCACTTTGGAGTATTTGCTCCAACAGCCGCTCCAACTGGCTCCAATGCTCTCGGGCACAGGCCGCTCGCGGCTGCTCCTGTTTCCCCAGCCACTCCAACCGGCCCCAATGCTCACGGGCACTGGCCGCTCGCGACTGTTCAAAGTCGGACTCATTGGAGTCAATGACACTCTGTCTGTTTTTTGCTTCGCTTTACCGCCCGGCCATGGTGTTGATTTGGCCGGAGCGGGAGCGACGTCGGGCACAGCTGTTCCCATTACGGGAGATTGGTGTGCCGTTGGCTGCTGCTGGCTGCCCGCAACTCCGCGGTTCTCCCCCGCCAGCTTTTTCGCAGCCTTCTTGTTTCTCGTGGATCTGTCCATGCCTCTGCCTTGTAAAGTAAGTGGAAAGAACGCAGCGTCTCCTTACCTGCTGTTCCCGGCTTTTAAATTCTGCCGGTAAGGGGAACGTCATTCCCCCTGCTGTGACTCGTTGCAATGCGTGTAGCGATATGACACGCATGCGTCTTAGCGGTTTCTTCACGTAGTCACTCACGTGACTCCGAAGTAAAATAACCCATTATCAGTCAGTTCCCTTCTTCCCGGGCTCCATTGATTTATTACCCTTCTCCAACCAGAATGTTTATCTAAGCAAACCATAAACACTGCTTATTTTTCAGCAATTAACTTATTTCCAATTTTCCCCTTTTGAGAGGAAACAAAGCATTAAGCGTTACCTTACAGCCGAGGGTAGCTGTAAAAAACTTCACCCCGCCGCTTACTGTTTCTTAAAGGGACACACACACCTACACTTATAACATGTGGTTTTCAACAAACAAAAGACACATATATGAACCAGCATTCATTCAAAAACATAATGCTACCACACACATGGAAGGCGTTTATGCTAACTATCCATTTACTAAAAACATCAATAATTACAAGAACATACTTATAACACTGACATATTCCCAACTCAATGTTGTCCATTTGCAAGGCCTGTAAGGGACCTGTTGGTAAAGGGGTCTTACCTGGTTCACAGGGCAAGCCCTTACCCGGATTATGCTGCTGGCAAATCAGACATCGCTATCTGATACGCTGAGACATGTCCAGAAGTTTCAGATGCCACCAGGACTCTAAAAGCATATCACTTACGGCCTTGGCCCCACAATGAGTTGCAAAGTGTACACATTCAATAACCCACAATGCAAGCTCATCAGACATGTAAGTCTGTCCGGTAGGCGTAACCCATAAGCTAAGGATCATACACACAACCCTGGTCCTGCCACAGCTGTTTTACCTGTGCAGGAGCGTCCTCCTGTATTTGAAGTACTTATTGGATGGTTGGCATTCCTTTTTCCGAGGGAGACTTATTCCTAGTATAAATTTTAGTCTGCCTCATCATGTGGGGCACAACAATTTGCTTTCCTAAAAGCTTTCTCAGCTGCCTCATCGGCAAGGCGATTTCCTATGTCTCTGGGGCTTTAGCCTATAGTATCTAACTTTAACAACAGCATGCTGACCGGGTAACTGAATGGCCTGTAGCAAATTAGAAATCTATTTTTGTGAGATATCACTGTCCCTGAAGAGGTAAATCCCCCCCCCCCCCCCCCCACCCCATTCTTACATAATTGTCCATATCATGAACCACTCCAACAGCAAAGAGGTTTACAGAATATCCGTGTGTGCTGGGATCGGAGGGATTCACATCGGGGAGACATTACTGGGAGGTGGAGGTGGCGGGGAGTCAGCGCTGGGTTCTGGGCATTGCCGCAGAGTCTGTGGAGAGGAAGAGATGGGTCACACTGACCCCGGAGACTGGAGTCTGGAGCATCGGGAGGCGGGGTGACATGTTTAATGCATTCACCTCCCCTCCATCTCCTCTCCCCGCCCGTCGCATACCCGGGAGGGTGGGAGTTTATCTCAGTTACGAGTCCGGGACAGTTTCATTTTATGACGTGGACACCAAGTCCCATCTCCGCACCTTCACTGGGAATAAATTCACGGAGAAACTTTATCCTTTCTTCAGGACTTGGGATGGAAACTGGCTGAGAATCTGCTCCGGTTCCGTTCCGGGTGTGTAAAAGGGTCAGGTCCCGGGACCCGCGTCAGGAGCGGGGCTCAGGTGCTGTGGGGCAGAAACCCGGTGGAACCTGAACGGCTCCCATTTAATCCCCAAATTCCGCATCGTGAAACCAACCCCAGTGAGCGCGGAAATAAAACCAGGGGCAATGTAAATGTGGGAAGAGTGAAATAAACAGCAACTGAAATCAGAGTTGTCTGCGGATCCGTTCATTTTAACGCGTTAACCGCGTCCGGCAACGGAACAAAAATTACTTTTGGGAAAATATAAAGATTGGAACAATCGCCCCTCCCACGGATTCAGCAGCAGGGTCCTGAGCTTCCCCCCCCCCCCCCCCCCCCCCTACAGTCCTCCGGCTCCTAGATTCAATGAATTTATAGCATGTTTGCAGCATTTGCTCTCCACACAACAGATTTGTTTTCTTCGGAAGAATGGGCTCAAACCGAATTCCCTGTTCGAGCTGGGACCCCGTTGTGCTCAGGCTTTGCCTGTCTCTCTGTAGGATGTGTAGAGCATTCCTTGTTTCAGTCGCTGCCAGCCGCCTCCCTCACCTCTCTCTCAGATACATCATGTCTGTATCGGTGCTGCTTCCTGCTCTCGTTGACCGCTTTAATGCTTCATCTCCCTCACTGCCAGTTTCCAACCAGCTCCCACTTTCCTCTGCTCGAGCCCCGACTCTTCCTTTCGCTGTCTCGCCGTCTCTGTCTCCGTTTCAGAGAAAACCGATTGACCAACGTCCATTCCAACCCCTCGGACGCCTTCAGCTACTTCGTCTCTCCACTACCCCTCTGTACACATTGGAAATCGAATATTCCCTCCAAGATCGAGTACAGCAACAACCCGCTTACATTTGCACAATGTCCTCGCATCTATTTTAGGAGACTCCAACATGCTTTACAGGTGGAATTCTCTTTGAAGTGCAGCCAGGAATGGCAACTGAAATGCAGGAGTCAGTTTGCAGACAGGAACACTCACAAACAGAGTTTAAAAGCAAACTATACTGTCCAACGCGATTTGGGTTTATTTCAATTGTAGTATTTTTTGAAGAGGTTACTAGGGAAATTGACGAGGGTAAAGCAGTGAATGTTGTCTATATGGACTTTAGTAAGGCCTTTGACAAGGTGCCTCATGGAAGGTTGGTTAAGAAGGTTCAACTGTTGGGTATAAATGCAGGAGTAGCAAGATGGATTCAACAATGGCTGAATGGGAGACGCCAGAGGGTAATGGTGGATGGCTGTTTGTCGGGTTGGAGGCAGGTGACTAGTAGGGTACCTCAGGGATCTGTGTTGGGTCCTTTGTTGTTTGTCATGTACATCAATGATCTGGATGAAGGTGTGGTAAATTGGATTAGTAAGTATGCAGATGATACCAAGAACTTACCAGTTGTGGATAATGAAGAGGATTTTCAGTCTGCATACCAGACAGAGTGATTTAGGCCATTTGGAAGAATGGGCTGAAAGATGGCAGATGGAGTTTAATGCTGATAAATGTGCGGTGCTACACCTTAGCAGGACAAATCAAAATAGGACGTACATGGTAAATGGTAGGGAATTGAAGAATGCTGTTGAACAGAGGGATCTGGGAATAATCGTGCATAGTTCCTTGAAGGTGAAATCTCATATAGATAGGGTGGTAAAGAAAGCTTTTGGTATGCTAGCCTTTATAAATCAGAGCATTGAGTATAGAAGCTGGGATGTAATGTTAAATTTGTGCAAGGCATTGGTGAGACCAAATCTGGAGTATGGTGTACAATTTTGGTCGCCCAATTATAGGAAGGATGTCAACAAAATAGTAAGATTAAACGAGAACTTACCAGTTCGAAGTTTGATCTGTATTTTATGAGGAGTAACGTTGAGGGAATACATGAAGAGCCCGCTAGTCTGCATGTGCATCATTCTTCAAAGCAGCGGTTGAATCACAGATACCTGTAATGACTTAAACATAGCAAGATTAGAGAAAAAAGATACCAGTCAAGTTTATGATCCAGGGTGGGAGCGGAGGGCATGTATTCCCTCAACGTTACGCCTCATAAAATACAGATCAAACTTCGAACTGGTAAGTTCTCGCTTAATCTTACTATTTTACTTCGGAGTCACGTGAGGGACTCCATGAAGATTTCAAAGCTCTGTGATTCTTGCCGTGGACGAGTCCATGACACACATCTGCCTTGGTATAGGGGAGAAATATATTCGACATCCATATGGTATGTAGGTGCAACAAACAAATTTATTAACAAAATAAATCATAAAACCCCATATATTCATGGGGACAAATTATATTACAGACCTTAAAATAGTTTTTGAAAAAGTTCCAGTTTCCTCCACTGGTTTATTATAAAATTTACGTAAAGTTCCTTCTGATAACCATCCTGCCGTCTTGAGGATCTGATCCAATGGAACATCCAACTTGTATGCTGCCGACGTAGCTGCATCCCTGGTGGAGTGAGATTTAAAACAATTAGTATCTATACCTGCTTTAGTACGTGCTTTAGTTTTATCCATTTGGAAATGGTCTGTTTTGTTATTCGTTTATGAGGCTGTCTGTGGCTAATGAGCAGTGCCTTTTCTGTGCCTCTGATGGTTTTGGTTTGTTTAATGTATTCTTTTAGATGTGTTACCACACACAGTCACTCATCTGCAGGGTAGTTATTGAAAATCACTTTTAGGCCTGCCGACCCCTGTCTGTTCTGTTTTACCAGTTCCTGGATGTAAAAATGTAAATTTCCCTGCGAACTGGTCATGTTATCCAGCCTCAATTTGTGTAGGGAGCTCGCCCTTTGTGCTGTGGCCAATGCCATCAGCATGACCGTTTTTAAGGTCAAAGTCTGTAATCACAGGCTAGTGGCTGGAGTCCAGTTCCTTAGTAGATTCAGAACGATGCCAACGTCCCATATATGGGAATATCTGGCCTTAGGAAGATTAGCATTGAATATGCCCCTCATGAGCTTGGATACCAACGGGTGTGACCCCACAGGCTGTTGTTCTGTTTCTCTCCAGAGGTAGGTAGACAGGGCACTTCTGGCACAGTTGATGGCGCTGTACATAAGTCGTTCGTCATGGTGTAAATTTACCAGAAATTCCAATACCGGTTGAATGTTCGTAGGTCTGTGGATAATGTTGTTCTGGTTGCAATACCTGTGCCATTTTCTGATATATACTAGGTATTGATTTTTTGTTGACTCTCGTTGGGCTCCAGCGATCATGTTCATAGCTCTCGTTGTTAAGCCCGGGTGTAATAAAGGAGCTTTTGGACTCTACAAACCAAAACGTTAATGTGACGATGACAAGGATGACTTTCCCTAGTTGCTGGATTTACCAGTAGTTCCGGTCTGTGTTGAATGGTGATGTGAGGTTCTAATATCATCTCCTGTACCACTGGGAACCATGGTTGGGTAGGCCAATCGGATACTATTAAGATACCAGACGCAGAGTCTTGTCTTATCTTACCTAGTACCCGGCTGATGAGGCAGAAGAACAATTTCCCCCCAATGCAGTGAAAAAGCATCTGTAGCTGCTCCCCCAGGGTCTGGTTCCCATGATACATATTTTGGCACTTGGTGGTTAAGCCTGGATGCGAATAGATCAACATCTGGTGTTCCGTACCATGCTGTAATTTCAGCAAATACTTTTTTGTCCAACATCCATTCGATGTTCTCATTGAATTTGCGTGACCTGGTGTCTGCCACTAAGTTTTGTTATACCTGGTAAGTAGGTAACTGATATCCAAATTCCTCTGCGGATACACCATTGCCAGATCTTGTTTGCCAGATTGTCACATGATGTTGATTTGTTTCCACCCATGTGGTTGATGCATGCTACCACAGTGGTGTTATCAATTTGTAATCTCACATGCTGGTGAGATAACCCTAAGCAATATGACTTAAGGCCGTGAAAATCTCCCAACATTTCTAAATAATTTATGCCCAAAGTGTGTAGTAATGATGACTCCTGTTCATTCCATCTCCCACCACAGCTGGTGATGGAATCTGTGGCACCCCATCCGAACGTGAAGCCCGTCCCAGGACGCGTTGCGGCATACTTCAAAGCAGCGGTGTGGAATCACAGAAAGACACAAGTATTTGAAGTAACATAGTAAAGAACAAAGAGACATCAATTATCAGTTTGATCCATGTAATGAGGGTGGGAGCGGAGGGCACGTAATCCCTCATCGTAACTCCTCATAAAATACAGATCAAACTTCAAACTGGTAAGTTCTCGTTTAATCTTACTATTTTACTTCGGAGTCACGTGAGTGATTCCGTGAAGATTTCAAAGCTCTGTGATTTCAAACCGTGTAACAGTTTTACTACACTCACTGCCGAAGTCTTTGAGGGAGGAAGTGTGTATCGTAACCAACCAATGATTCTGTTATAGAAAACCCAATGGTATTTTACAATAGACACTGAAGAAATTTAATGCTCCCTTTGGCTAATCTGAATATTTGCAGATTGGAATCTTTCCTGCAAATGAAAAACAGGTTTTGTCAACAGTTTATAATAAATTATTTCTCTCTGAACGTTTTACCCCCACTATTCTGCTGGAGCCAGGATGTGGTTTATAGGTACGTCCATTCTTTTGCCGTTGACGTGGAAGCTTCTCCTGTGGGATGACAACTTTGACATGTTAGTTTTATCCCAAGAGCTTTAACCTGCTTGAGCCATTTCAAAAAAGGCTTGTTACCCGACCACAAGGTTTTTTGTAACCAACCCACAAGGCTTTTCATCTCCCTCGCATAATTAGGTTGTGTCTATGTAAGGTAAAAAAGGGTCTTGGTACATTACCGTGTTCTCTGGCGGGTAAGCCCGGATTTTATGACTGGATAAAGTATTCCTGGTCTGGTTTGACCATTCCCTGGACAAATGATAGAGATCTGGTCTGAAGCTGTGAGCATGGTGTCCAGTTGAAATAGGAGTAGTGACTGGACCCTCTGTGCTGCTCCATGTGCCTTTAACATATGTTTTTAGTGCATAGAAGGTTCAGGTTTTGGACTCTGGCTGGTGGGATCCCCTGAAGTGTGGTTAACCACTGTGACATCCCATATATAGGTGTACCTTGTCTAGGGGTTTAGAGTTTTAATACCCTTCATTACCACCAGCCAGTGACCCCATGGCCTGTTGTCCTGTAGCTGTTTTGAAAAAGAACAGGCAGGGCAATTCTAGCTGTGTTGATGGCACTGTAGCCGAATCCTTCATCATGATGAAGGTTCTCCAGGAATTCCAGTTCGTAGTACCTGATTCGGATGAGTAGGGTTTCCCCTTTATCCTTGCAGTACTTCTCTTGATGCTGGACAAGTGTTGTAGTCCAGTGGATGTTCAAAAGGATGCTGACATGGTGTCGATTATTCAGTATAACAATCCCAGTCCCAGAGGTTTGCGCAGAATCTGCAGCTCAGGAGCTTATTTCTCATGGCACAGTAGATTTGTGCCCGGCTCCGATATTAATAATTCTGGGTACTGGAAAAACACCATCCAAGTTCCAACAACCATGTCATGGCGTGAAGTGAAACAAGGCCTGCGTAAGTCCGTCAGGTACTATCAAATACCTGAAGCAGAATCCTTTTGTACTGTGCGTTGTTCTCGATTGGTGAGGCAGAAGGGAAAAATACATAAAATTAATTTCACCAATGCTGCGTGAACGCATTTGTCTATCAATATTATAAATACATTCTTGAATGACAACATGACCTATAGGCCAGAAAAGCTAATATATATAGCTGACGATCTTTCTGCTGGAACTATCTGTCCCAGAGAAATGTTTTAATGAGGATTCCACTGGCCCAGGGTCTGGTTGCCCCCCGCGACATACATAGGACATCCCCAAACACCTGGTGATATAGCGTTAATGCAAATAATCGATATCAGTTTCACATTCCATTTTAATTGTCATTGTCAGTGTACAGTACAGCGACAATGAAAATGCATTAATATCTGTTGCATCATATAGCTTGATAGTTTTGTTAAACTTTATATGAAAACATCTAATTGATGTTGTCCTTACTTTTATGTGACCTGGTGTCTGTCACCTTATTTTGCTTACCAGGCAGGTAAGTTGTTGATAGTCCAATACCTCTATGGATATACCATTGCCAAATTGTTTTGACCAACTTGTCATATGATACCGACTTTATGCTGCCATATGGTTAATATAGGCCACCTCCATAGTGTAGTCTTATTTATACCCATACATGCAAGTGCTTTAAACTCATAAATTCACCCGAATATTTTTTTAGATAATTAATGCCCAGTATAAGTGGTAACCCCACCACTGTCTTTCTGATATTATTTCAGTGGGTAACTTCATGAGATGCTCAATGACAACCTATATGTTGATTTTGATACTAACATCTGAATCATGTAGACAGAAAATGGTACCATTTTTCCCCCAATTACTCTGTTATTTGTCGAGTAGTTGGTAGTTTGACCATTAATTTGTTCCTTGTTTGTGCCAATTCAACTATGTTGTCTCTTGGCAACATTAAAGTTACGTGGACTGAATTAATATGAAAGCCAAGATAGTCCAAGAAAGCGCTCTATTTGCTGGTAGGAACCAGACCCACCTACCTCCATGGTTATTGGCGGGGTTGTGTTTTTTCTTTTTGAGTGTTCTTCCCTGTCGATGTGCTGGCGATGTTGGGGGGAGGCGCATTTTCCAGGGGGTCCGCTGCAGGCCCTGACCTAAAAAAGGTTTCTGGGGATAGTGCGGCCCCAAGCTTTGACCAGTCGCATATTCGGGACGCCGACTGGTAGATACAGTGGTGTGCTGCCGCCTGGGTGGAATGAAGAGCTTTGGTATGTTCGCTGCCGGTGGTGCCCTCATGAGGCTAAAGGTCTTAGACGCCTCCTCCATCTCTTTGAGCTGTTTGTTCAAGTCCTTCCCAAATAAAAATGAGTCGGTCTCTACTGATGGAGTTTTGCATAATCCTGCAAATTTAGGATTGAGGGCCGGCCTGATGTTGTCTCTTCTCAGGTTATTCAGCTCATATTGTGTCGTGCACATGAGTGCCAGGACATCCTGTTGGTGAGATGTCATATCTACGGTCTCGACACCCCGCGCATAGGCTGTTATAGCCGCCGTGAGGAGGCGAAGAATGCGCTGGAGTTTGACCTCCTGTGTCCGAATCGGTCGCCCCACGTTGCCCCATATTTGAGGATTGAGGCTCTTGACCTTGAGAGCCTCACAATTATCCGGGGCTGTGTGCTCCTCAAGCACTTGGGCGAGCACCTTCTCCTGCAGTGGTTTGTTGGAGAGATGGTTTATGCTGGCAGCCATCCTTGGCTCCAGTGGTGCTCCAACCCGGGGGGTAGCGACGAATCGGCTTACGACCCCCAGCAGCTCTTCCTGCACACCCTGCTCTCTTTCGGCTCCTTCCGCCTGCCCCATACTCAGACCAGCCTGCCCCTGGTCACCGATGCTAACCTCCCATTCCTGGTCCGAGGTCGCAAAGGGAGGTGCCGGACTCAGCACCATGGAGGGGGCGCCTGTCCTGTCTGTCCGAGAGCGCTGCTGCTCTTGGTAGACCATCCCCTCCAATAGCTGCTGGATGCAGCTTAGGCGGCTGTCTCTCCCCCGCTTTGGGGTGGACATTTCCCCTCCCTCCGACGAATCGGAGACGACCGGCCGTTTGGCTTCCTAGCCCCTTTCCCAGTCCGCCGTGTAGGCTCTGGCGAGACAGGCTCTGGCGAGACTGGCTTGGCTCGGTCTCAGGGATAGCGAAAACCGCTCTACGAGCGACGCTGCCGCCGGTTGCTGCCCCGCTGGTAGAGTTGGAGCGGGGCAGTTCCTCTTTGCGAGTTCTGCGTTGTGTTCCTGAACTCTGTAATAAAACACAACTGCAAACTCACCTTTCCAATGCCCAAGAGTCGTTCCTGCAGCTCAGGCAGCTGTCTCTCCCCCTCCTGGGTGGAGAGACTTCCCAGTCCAATGTCGTTCCACTGCCGGGTTTTCCACACATCCAGCCCGCTCCCTTTTGCCGTTGACGTGGTCAGGTGCTAGCGGGCTGGCTCGGTCCCGATGTCGGGTTTGCGGACCGCCCGCTAAGCGGTCCTACCGCCTGTTGCTGCCCTGACTCTCTCTTGAGCGGGCAGGTGCAGCATATTTCCCCCCTCAGCCCCCAGCTGATGCTGGCGGGCTTGGTGCAGAGTCGGGAGCGGGCCGCTGATTAGCGGACCTCGCTCTCCCTGTACTCGGGCTGCTGCTCACCTGCACTCGGGCTGCAGCGTACTCCACGCCAGCTCTGCACAGTGGGTTCCCCTAACGGCTCCGCAAATGTCGGAAGCCTCCTCCCGCCCGCCTGCCTGCCTGCCTCACCTGGACAGTGCGTGGAGAGCGAGCGAGGACTAAGGGGAACCCCCAACGGAGCGCTAGCGCCGTCTTCCAGCTGTCAGCTGTAGCCCCTGGGGAGATTTTCTCGGCACCGGCACAGGTCCCATTCATGGTCCGCCGGCGCTCTGTCTCCCTGGTAGCGTCTTTCCTCCCCTCCCTCGAACGGGAAACTCCTGCCAGAGTCCAAGGGGGCCGCTTGCACGTCCCTGCGGGAAAAAACAAGCAGACGCAAAGGGGCTGTAAAAGTAAAGGTAAGTACTTACCTAAACTTAGATTCTCTCTCGTTTCTTCGGGAGCCCTGACTCCCGGCTGCCGCTTTGCATGCCGAAACGTAATCATGCCGCAACGCGTCCTGGGACGGGCTTCTTCACGGAATCACTCACGTGACTCCGAAGTAAAATCTGTGGTCACCTGTTATAGGTACTGAATAGTAAGCATCTTTTAAATCAATGCTTGCCATGTAGTAACCTTTGGAGATTAATAGTTTAGCAGTAGCAAAGGTTTCTATTTTGAAGTGAATATATTTTACAAAAACATTCAAATTACTCAAATCTATGATGATGCGGCAACCACCATCTTTCTTATGTTTAATAAAAACGTTGGACACGAATTCTAAAGGTTCGTGTTGGGTTTGTTCAATTATCCCCATTTTATGGAGTCTCTGCAGTTCAGCATGTGCATTTGCTTTATCTTTGCCCTTAAGCCTGAACACTCTGTTCGGTACATGCTGGCCTGGAGGATTATGTGGTTGTAAGAACTCTATCGTGTATCCCTGGCTACTGCTTAGGATATAAGTATCTGATGTTAACTTATACCATGCATCCAGAAAAAAGTGTAATCTGCCACCAACACCCATGCTTTCGTTAATAAGTAAGAGACCAGACCTGCCTACCTCTATGGTTACCAGTAGTTTTATTTCTTCCCTTGTCCCCGAGGACGTTGAGGCCCCGGTGTCTTGATTTGTGTTGTTGTAGATGGGTGCATCTTCTACGAGGGCCGGCCTGGGCCATGTCCTAAAAAAGACCGCGGTTGGATTGGTCTTGCCCTCGACTGTTCCCTGGAGTAGTCCTAGCGACCCATGAGTGCATAGGGGTGGTACTTCTGGGGGTGGCGTTTGGTTGCCTTTATGATTCCCAGGGCTTTGGATTCTTCGTCCAAATCTTTTACCTGTTTTGGTAGGTCCCCTCCAAACAGGCAAGTATTTTCGGTGGTCGTTTCCGTTCTGCATAATCCTGCAAATTTTGGGTCTAGTACCGGCTGTATGCTCTTCTTTCTGATATTGTTTAGTTCATATTGGGTATTGCAGAAGAGGGCCAGGGCATCTTTCCAGTGTTGATTCATATCTCCCTCATCCAGGGTTTGTGTGAATGCTATTATCCCTGCGGTGACGGTTTTAAGTACTTTTTGCAGCAAGACATCCCTTGTCCTGATGCTCGCTCCCACATGCTTCCAAATACATGCATTCACGGTTGGGACATTAAGGGATTTACAGTTTCCAGGTTGCAAGTGATGCCCCATGGTGTCAATTAGGGCTTGTCCCTGTAGCTGGTTCAGGGACATGTAATTAATACTTGCTGCTAACCCGGCTGGTAAATTATACCCTGTGAGTTCTGGTTTTGCAAATTGAGCCACCATTTCAAGTAAGTTCCCACTTACCCCTTGCACTGAGTTTTCCATCAGTTCCTGTTCAGGGTCAGTCCAAATCTGCCCTGCTATGGTGTCCTGGGAGGCAATAGATGCCGAATACAGCCCTGAATAAGGTACGGCAGAGGGGCTGAATGTCTGCCCAGTAGAGCCAGACCCCCTCTGGAGTATTGCCTCCATCAGCCACTCCATTTTCGTCCAGTGCTCTCGGGCACCTAGCTCTTGTGGCGTATCCTGGACCAGCTGCCGCTCCAACGCGGTACAGAGCTTTCGAGCGCTGACCGCTCGCGGTCGCTGGTCCCGTAGCTCAAACGCGTTCCAGTGACCTCGGTCACTGGTCGCTTGCTGCTCCTCCAATTTCTTCAGCCCCACAGGCCCCTGAGCGTAGGTGGCGTGGGGCTGTTCGAAATCCGAGTTGTCCGAAAGAACGGCTCTGTCGGTTTTACGTTTAGCCTTTTCACCCGCTGGTGGTGAGGCTAGCTCCGGCACAGGTGCTCCTGACAATGGAGACAGCCCTACCGTCTGCCGCCGCTGGCTGTCCGTTCCTGCACGGCTCTCCCCCGCCAGCTTCTTTGCAGCTTTGGTTCGTCTTCTGTCCATCCTAGAGGTAAGAAAAACGTAGATCTCTTACCCGTTTTATACACCAGCCGTTTAGGAGGAACGTCCTTCCTCCATCGAAATGACTCGTGCAATGCATGTAGCGCAGAAGGTTAAGGAGGGACTTGATAGAGGTCTTTAAAATGATGAGAGGGATAGACAGAGTTGATGTGGACAAGCTTTTCCCTTTGAGAATAGGGAAGATTCAAATAAGAGGACATGACTTCGGAATTAAGGGACAGAAGTTTAGGGGTAACATGAGGGGTAACTTCTTTACTCAGAGAGTGGTAGCGGTGTGGAATGAGCTTCCAGTGGAAGTGGTGGAGGCAGGTTCGTTGGTATAATTTAAAAATTAATTGGATAGGCATATGGATGAGAAGGGAATGGAGGGTTATGGTATGAGTGCAGGCAGGTGGGACTAAGGGAAAATAATTGTTCGGCACGGACTTGTAGGGCCAAGATGGCCTGTTTCCGTGCTGTAATTGTTATATGGTTATATAGTATTAGAAGCACGTGATTTGAATAAATACAATCTTTTTATTCGGTTCTTATGAATTTTAATCTACTGTTAATCTACTGACCTGCAATATTGTAAGTGGGTTTGATTTCAACGAACCAACCGCATTTACATATTTTTCTCTGATTATCAGCCTGTTTCTTCCCTTCTTTCACACAATCCATCAGCTGAAACTTTAAGTGCCGCCCTCAGCCCAAGAGAGTGCAATAGTCATGAGTTTTTAATTGTCAAATGTGCCGAGGCGGTGTAATTAAATTATTTCTTATCCATAATCTGAGTTTGCATCTATATCACTCCTCACAACTTCCTCCCTTAAACTGCGGGCCACACAATGTTAGTAAATAATCCTCACTCCTCATTCAAGGAATGTTGCCATTCCATCCGCCATGTCCGTAATCTTTCACATTTGTAATCAGCATTCCCAACTCCCAACAAAGTGGGATGCAAAATCTCTGACTCAGACCTTTTTGCCTGAGCCCAGACCTCTGTTGTGAGGGTGGACAAAGCTGAGATAGGCAAGTGGGCTTGGGATGAGTCCGCAGTTGATCAGGCAGGATCTGCGGAGAGAGAACATGAGTTAGCATTCCGAGTCTCTGGTGGAAATTTGCCCTGACCCTATCAGTCCTGCTGCACATAAAAAATACTGTTATTGATGTTGTTGGGAATATGAGGCACTGCTCCTACAGTTTGAGTATGGCCTCACTCTGGCAACAGAGAAGGCCCAGGACAGAAAGTTCAACGTGGGACTGGGAAGATGAGTTAACATTGTTGGCATCTGGCAGCCGAGTGCACATGTTCAGCCACTCTGGTCAGCGACTCTGGGCTTTCACACGAATGTGCACCATGCGTCACCGTGGATATAGGATGCAGTAGATGAGGTGACCGTGAACCTCTCTCTCATTTGGAAGGGTGGCTGTGACCCCTGGATGGACGTGAGGGGGAAGTTACTATGAATGCAGTCAGTTCAGTTGTTCAGTTTAGTTTATTGTCACGTGTACCGAGACACAGTGAAAAGCTCTTGTTGCATGCGATCCAGTTAGCAGAAAATCAAGCCATTTCCAGTGTATAGGTACATGATAGGGGTAGAACGTTTAGTGCAAGGGAAAGTCAAGTCAAGTCAAGTTTATTTGTCACATACACATATGAGATGTGCAGTGAAATGAAAGTGGCAATGCTCGCGGACTTTTGTGCGAAAGACATCAACAAAACAACCAAACAAATTATAAACACAATCATAACACCCATATTCTTTTACATAATAAATAATGGAAGGAAAAACGTTCAGTAGAGTTAGTCCCTGGTGAGATAGGCGTTTACAGTCCGAATTGCCTCTGGGAAGAAACTCCTTCTCAACCTCTCCACTCTCACCGCATGGCAACGGAGGCGTTTGCCTGACCGTAGCAGCTGGAACAGTCCGTTGCAGGGGTGGAAGGGGTCTCCCATGATTTTATTGGCTCTGGAGTTGCACCTCCTGTTGTATAGTTCCTGCAGGGGGACGAGTTAAGTTCCCATAGTGCATTCGGCCGAACGCACTACTCTCTGCAGAGCCTTCTTGTCCTTGGCAGAGCAATTCCCAAACCAGATGGTAATATTTCCGGACAAGATGCTTTCCACCGCCGCTGCGTAGAGGCACTGGAGGATCCTCGGAGACACTCTGAATTTCCTCAATTGCCTGAGGTGGTAAAGGCGCTGCCTTGCCTTACTCACGTGTGCTGAGGCGTGTGATGCCCATGTCATATCCTCGGAGATGTGGACTACCAGATATTTAAAACAGTTCACCCTGTCCACAGGATCCCCATTTATCCTCAATGGAGTGTACGTCCTCGGATGATGTGCCCTCCTAAAGTCCATGATCAGCTCCTTCGTTTTTTTGATGTTCAAGAGGAGGCTGTTATCCTGGCACCAGAGTGCTAGATCACCACCTCCTCCCGGTAGGCCTTCTCGTCGTTGTCTGAGATCAGGCCCACCACCACAGTGTCATCAGCAAACTTAATTATTGAGTTGGAGCTGAACCTAGCCACACAGTCATGTGTGTACAGGGAGTACAATAGGGGGCTGAAGACGCAACCCTGGGGTGATCCTGTGCTCAGGGTGAGGGACTTTGATGTATTCCCTCCCATCTTGACTACCTGGGGCCTGGCGTTGAGAAAGTCCAGGACCCAGGCACACAGGGAGGTGTTCAGCCCCAATTCCATTAGCTTCCTGGCCAGTCTGGTGGGTACTATCGTGTTGAAGGCTGAACTGTAGTCTATGAACAGCATCCTCACGTAGCCCCCCTTCTGGCTGTCCAGATGGGAGAGAGCGGTGTGCAAGACCTGGGAGACCGCATCGTCCGTGGATCTGTTCGGACGATATGCGAACTGCAACGGGTCCATGTTCCGAGGGAGGAAGGCGCAGATGTGTTTCTTCAACAGCCTCTCAAAGCATTTCATGACTACCGAGGTAAGGGCCACCGGACGGTAGTCATTCAGACAGGCTGGGGAGGCATTTTTTGGTACCGGTACAATGATGGATTTTTTGAAGCAGGCAGGGACCACGGACTTGTCCAGGGAGAGGTTGAATAATGATGTAGTGAGCACTGGAGCTAGCTGCGTAGCACAGGACTTCAGCACTCGCCCTGAGATGCCAGCGGGGCCTGCAGCTTTTCTCGTGTTCACCCGTGTCAGTGCCCTCCTCACGTCGTGCTCGGACAGCGAGAATGTGTGCACATTCCTCCCTTCAGCTTCGGTAGCCAGCCCGCTGTCGGTATTGTCGATAGTCGACAGACCTGGAGTGGTGTTGCCCCTCTCGAAACGAGCGTAAAAGGAGTTCAGGTCATCAGCTACGGAGGTGCCGGCACATGCGGATGAGGAAGGGGTGCTCCGGTAGTTGGTTACAATCCGTAACCCCTGCCACAGGCTTCTGGTGTCCTGCTGCTCCATCTGTAACTCCATCTTGTCCCTGTACCTTCTCTTTGCGTCCTTCACTGCCCTTCGCAGTCGGTAGGACTCTGCCTTGTAGACGTCCATGTTTCCTGATGCCAGGCCCGAGTTGTAGGCAGCGGTACGAGCATTCAGGGCCACACGAACAGACCTGTCTACCCAGGGTTTTTGGTTCGGAAAGGTGCTTACCCTTACCGTGGGGACGATGTTGTCGGTTACTGTTGCGATGAAGTCCGTGACTGCTTCCGCGAACTCACTGGCGTCACTGGAACCTGCTTCGAACATATTCCAGTCGATATCACTCAGTGCATCTTGCAGCATGGCCTCTGACTGGTCGGACCACCGCTTTACGTCCCTCGTCTCTACCGCTTCCCGAATTATCCTCTGTTTATACTCCGGCAACAGGAAAATGGCAGCGTGGTCAGATTTTCCTAGGGGAGGGAGTGAAACGGCCTTGTAGCCTTTCCTGAACGGTGTGTAGCAGTGGTCTAAAGTTCTCTCCCCCCTGGTGGCACACGTGATGTGTTGGTAGAAGTTCGGCATGACCTTCTTGAGATTTGATTTATTAAAATCTCCAGCCACCACCATAGCCGCATTCGGGTACTTGTTTTGATGTTGACATAGCACATCATGTAGGGCCGAAAGTGCCACGTCGGTGTCCGCCTGCGGTGGAATGTAGACGGCTGTGACGATCACTGAGCCGAACTCCCGGGGAAGGTAGAATGGGCGGCATGAGATCGTCAGGTGCTCCAGGGACTGCCAGCAGGAACGGGAAAGCATCTTGATATTTCCAGGGTTGCACCAGTTGTTATTGGTCATGAAGCAGACTCCTCCACCCTTGGATTTCCCAGATGCTTCTGTTCTGTCAGCACGGTGGACAGTGAAGGACTCGGTTGGGCAGATTACCTGATCCGGAATCAGTGAGGTCAGCCATGTTTCAGTCAGGCAGAGGATGTTGCAGTCCCTTATGTCCCGCTGGAATCTGATCCTCGCCCTGAGGTCATCCAGCTTGTTTTCCAGGGACTGGACATTCGCCAGAAGAATGCTGGGCAGAGGGGGACGAAAGGCTTGGGCTTTCAGCCTATTCCGAATCCCCCCCGCTTCCCTCGATGTTTTCTCCGGGTTTTCCTTGCAGCCGAGCTCCCTTTGTTGTTGCAGCAGCTTCTGTTGATCTCTGCTGGCCATGCTGGATCAGTAAGTACAGAGTTTAAAAAGTCTCCGTTTGCCCTGGAGTTTAGATTTAAGAGGGTTTCCCTGTCATACTGTGTTAGTACTAGGGAGTTAGAACTTAGAAATAAGTTAAAAAGGAACATAAAAGTTAAAAACACACACAATTTTCGCGGTAAAGCTAGCAAAGTCCGATCGAGTACAGTCCGAGGGTCACCAAAGAGGTAGATAGTAGTTCAGCACCGCTCTCTGGTTGAGGAATTATGATTCAGTTGCCTGATAACAACTGGGAAGAAACTGTCCCTTAATCTGCAGCTGTGGATCTTACTAGTGGCTTATACAGTTGTGTCAAATCCTGTATTTCATTCCCTCACGGACCGAGCAAATGTGCCAATCGCCTTTGTCTCCACCCTGCCCATCCCCGGTGCACTGTTCATGGAGCTGTGTGTCTGCATCTAATGTCTCTCTAGTCTGCTAAAAATAACACAGGGTGTAACTTTGTAATGAGTACAATCTGCCCTGGCCTGTTTTACCAACTCTTTTAACTTTAGTCCGAGTTAAATAAATCAGCCTTTTATCCGCCCATTGGCCCAGTTCATGAGAATCTTGTTCAATCCCAGATAAATGGAATCACTCTACAAAATGTCACCATAGAAACGTAGAAACATAGAGACATAGAAAATAGGTGCAGGAGTAGGCCATTCGACCCTTCGAGTGAGGGCCATTTAATTTGATCATGCTGTTCATCCAAAAGCAGTACCCCATTCCTGCTTTCTCCCCATATCCCTTGATTCCGTTAACACTAAGAGCTACATCTAACTCTCTCTTAAATACACCCAGTGAATTGGCCTCAACCGCCTTCTGTGGCAGAGAATGCCACGGATTCACAACTCTGCAGGTGAAAATGTTCTCCCTCATCTCAGTCCTATATGACCTACCCCTTCTTCTTAAACTGTGACCCCTGGTTCTGGATTCCCCCAACATCGGGAACATTTTTCCTGTATCCAACCTGTCTAATCCGGTAAAAGGATTATATGGTCTATAAGATACGCTCTCATCCGTCTAAATTCCAGTGAATATTAGCCCAGTCGATCCATTCTCGATCACCCGTACACTAACACTATCCTCTACACTATACTGGGGCAACCTTGCGGCTGAGGCTGAACCAGCACCAGTTGGTCAATGTCCAAATGTGCCGGCTTCAACCGGTCAATTGACACGGCCTCCAGCCGGCCCCCCATGTCCATATAACAACCATATAACAATTACAGAACAGAAACAGGCCATCAATGCCCTACGAGTCCGTGTCGAACAACTTTTTTCCCTTAGTCCCACCTGCCTGCACTCATACCATAACCCTCCATTCTCTTCTCATCCATATGCCTATCCAATTTATTTTTAAATGAAACAAACGAACCTGCCTCACCACTTCCACTGGAAGCTCATTCCACACCGCTACCATTCTCTGAGTAAAGAAGTTCCCCCTCATGTTACCCCTAAACTTCTGTCCCTTAATTCTGAAGTCATGTCCTCTTGTTTGAATCTTCCCTATTCTCAAAGGGAAAAGCTTGTCCACATCAACTCTGTCTATCCCTCTCATCATTTTAAAGACCTCTATCAAGTCCCCCCTTAACCTTCTGCGCTCCAGAGAATAAAGACCTAACTTATTCAACCTTTCTCTGTAACTTAGTTGTTGAAATCCAGGCAACATTCTAGTAAATCTCCTCTGTACTCTCTCTATTTTGTTGACATCCTTCCTATAATTGGGCGACCAAAATTGTACACCATACTCCAGATTTGATCTCACCAATGCCTTGTACAATTTTAACATTACATCCCAACTTCAATACTTACATCCCAGCTTCTATACTCAACATCCCAGCTTCAATACTCATGTCCAACTTAAAGGTCGTCTGTCCGTGCTACAGCACCCAGAACGGGCCTTCACACGGCCACTGGTGTGGTGTCCGGTGGGCATCACGGCGTAGGAAGACATAGGGGCAGTCCCGGATGGCCGATGGCACGTGCGGGCGCAATGTCTCTTAGCGGGACGTTGGTACAGGTGCAAGCCTGCCAACTCGCTCGCAACGGTGCTGTAGGGTGCATGACGGCGTTCCCTGCTGCCCCGGCGCCAACGGAATGAATACCCCGGGCACCGTTAGCGGCCACCCACAAACGAGCTCCACTGAGGATGAGGCCAAGTCCTCCTTAGTCTCAATTCGGATGCCCAGCAAGACCCACGGCAACTCGTCCATCCAGTCCGGGCCAGAGAGTCACGCCTTCAGCGCTGCCGGTTGAACCTCTCCACCAGGCCGTTTGCCTGCGGGTGATAGGCCGTGGTGTGGTGCAGCCGCACACCCAACAAGTGAGCCATGGCCGACCACAGCTCAGAGGTGAACTGAGGCCCCCGGAGCGCCGATCCCAGACGAAGGGGCGGTGAATCTGTCCGCCTGCCAGGGAGATTATTGGCAGCCGGCCCCGACATTTCCCGGGAATGTGCATGACTGGTGGCATTGTCGCGCTGCAGCACCCCAGCACTGGTAGTGGCGGCGCTGTTGAACGGCTGCGGCTCGCCTGCAGTTCGTTTGTTTTTTACTTTTTTGTGTTTTATTTTTTCGTTTTGTCTAGTTAAGTTTTTGGTTTTCCGGTTGTGTTTATGTGGGGGGGGGGTGAAACGGGGCTTTCTGTCTCTCCCTTCGGGGGAATGCGACTTTTTTGTCGTATCCCCCTTCTCTGCCTCCATCTGCGCTGAGGTCTAATGGCGGAGCTGGCGACCTCGAGACTCCAGAGGCAGAGCCAGTCAGGACTTGCCCTGGGCTCGCTCCCGTGAGTGCGGCCCAGCTCGGAGCTGGAACGGCGCTCCCGTGAGGGGCTGTGACGCTCCCGTGAGGGCGGCCTGGCGCGGGGCTGAGACTCTCCCGTGAGGTGCTGTGGCGCTCCCATCAGAGCGCCCCAGCTCAAGGGTGGAATGGCGCTCCCGTCGGAGCGGCCCAGCTCGAGGGAGGAACGGCACTCACGTGAGGGCGATCCGGCTTGGGCTGGAACGGTGCTCCGGTGACTGGGCCAGTGTTCTGGCGGCGGTGACCTGAGTCCGAGGTTCAGCCGCGGGCCGGCGGCTGTGTCCGCTGGACTGGAGGGCGGCAGCTTCGACCACCCCGGGCCGTGGTGTTTGAGCCGGCCCGTTCGCGGAGCTCGGTGAGCCGCGGGACTGTTTGTGCCATCGCCCGGTGGGGTATCGCCTCAGCGCAGAGGGAGAAGAGGGAAGAGACTGCAGCCCTAAGATTTTTGCCTCCACCACAGTGAGGAGGTGCTTGGAGGGCTCACTGTGGTGGATGTTAATTTGTGTTTATTGTTGTTTATTATTGTATTATTGTATGTATGACTGCAGGCACGAAATTTCGTTCAGACCGTAAGGTCTGAATGACAATAAAGGTAATTCTAATTCTATCTATCTTCTAATAGCACCAGCGACCAGCGCCTCCTGCTGGTGGTGCTTGGAGCCTTCTGGTGCGGGACTGCAGGTGTGGACCACGGCCACCGGGGGGCGATCCATCAGGTCTCCGGGATGCAGCTGTCACTCCTTCCACTACCGGAGTGACGGCCAGCGTCATGACGTCATCCCGGCGCGCCACCCAAAGTGCGTCAGCGTGCCTACCGAGGGCCCTAATGTCTGCGAAGGGGGCGTTGGTAAGGTGCAGGCGGTTGTAGGCCGGCAGCAGATGCAGGTAAGTGTATTTGAACATTAGGCACGGCGTTTGCCATCCAGGAGCGCGACCATCCCATTAAGGAGGCTTGATGGCCGCCGGTTGCCTAGGCCCTCCATAGGAAGGAACCTGACAGCACGCTCCATCCGGCTGAGCCCATAAACCTGGAGCAGGAGCTCCTTAAGGTATTTCTCGGTGGCAGGGGGGTCTGTGAGGAACTGCGTGACCTCTCCGGCCGTTACCTGGTCGAGGGCGGGTGTCATCCGTAATGTAATGCCTCCGCCTGCTGAAACCAGATGTGAGGTCGGGAGGTCCGGAGGTAGGTAATTTCACGGAGACTGCGTCGAGAGACAGGGCCCGGTTGGCCTGTGAGGCAGACGGATGGGCGGCTCTGTCTTTTGCCTCCATCATGACAACAATGGAGCATCAGGGTCACCAATGTAGCGCGACGATAATCCCAAAATAAAGGCGAGGAGCCAGGTGTTTCAGGAGGCATTTTATTTGCTGTCCTTCTTCAGTATTCAATATTTATTTAATATCATTTTCACTAAGTACTTGCATACACAGAGGAAACGAATAAACGTTACTCAGTGTAGTTAATAAAAAAAAGGATAAATACATAGGGCTTTAAAAACAAATTAAAATTACCATGGTAAAAACAAAAAGTAGGCATAAAATTTACAATAGAATAAAAGCAGACATTCCGACCGACAGTGGCTTTACTTTGACAGGTGCCTAGCTGTCAAGGTATGGAAAAGGTTGAATGTGTTTGGTAAGAGGACACAGTCCGTTAATCAGTCATATTGCCTGTGGGAAGAAGCTGTGGATCCTGCTGGTTTTGCAGCTGATGCTCCTGTACCTCTTCCCAGATGGCAGAATAGAGAAGATGCGGTGTGATGGGTGGTAGGGGTCCTGGATGATGGAGATGACTCTACTGATGCTCCGCTTCTTGTAGATCTCCAAAATTCTCCTTACCAGACGAGTCTGCAAGAGAGAGATTGCACCGAAACCCCTGCCCTTTATCCCTGTAGCTAAGGGCTGCCCCCGGACTCATCCATTTTCGTGCCGAGGGGTTCGATAGTGGAAATGGCTCGACCCGTGGTAGCTGCCACAACACCTCTTCTTCTCTTTCTTCTTGCGTATGGCGTGCACAGCCTAAGGTTGTAGGACAACTTGTCCTATTTGAATTTATTTGTTTGTGCACGCCGGGTTGATTGCATTCGTCGAAAGAGGGCGGACCACGTGAAGGTTGCAATCTTCCAACCCCCGCAATACCTCCGATTTACCCTTCTCCCTCTAAAATGTAGATTAAAACTTACCATATTATGGTCACTACCTCCGAATGATTACTTTACCTCGAGTTCCCTTATCAAATCCAGTTCATTACACAAAACTAAATTCAGAATTGTCTTCTGCCTGGTAGGCTCAAGTACCAGCTGCTCTAAGAATCCATCACAGAGGCACTTCACAAACTCCCTTTCTTGTGGTCCAGTCAGTGGCGTAGGGTGGGTTTTGAGCGCCCGGGGCAGTTTAAAATATTGCGCCTCCTTATTAGCAGCTAGCCATGGCCCATGAGCTGTTATAAATCCAAGTTTTGTATTTATTTTCTCAACCTAACAAAAAGATGGCGGCGCTGCCTTAGCAGCTGCGGCTCGCCTGCAGTCTGTCTAGTTTTCTTTTTTCTTTTTTTGTGTTGTTCTTTTGAATGAATGAATGCCATTTTATTGTCACTATACACATGTACAATGAGATTAAAAGCAGCTCCTACTCACTGTAGACATGTAATTAATCAAAAACAAAAACAAAACAATGGGGGGGGATAAGGTGCACAGTTCTGCGGTGCTATATACATATCTATAAAAAGACAATGGATGAATAGAGTGAATAGATAGGACAGCATAAAAAATTACAGTTACAGTCCAAATTACAGTAGGTGGATAGATGGAAGTCCGGGGGTTTGGTTGTGAAGTCAATACATGTGTGAGTTCAGGGAGGTTATGGCTTTTGGAAAGCAACTGTTCTTTAGTCTGTTTGTCCTTGTTCTGATGCACCTATAGCGCCTCCCTGAGGGCAGCAGGTCGAACAGGCCAAATGCAGGATGGGAGCTGTCCTTGACGATGTTCTTCGCCCTGCTGAGGCAGAGGGAGGTGTACATGTCCATCAGAGAGGGGAGAGGGCAGCCAATGATCTTCTGTGCTGCCCTAACTACCCTCTGAAGCCTCTCCCTGTCTGCCATGGTGCAGCTGCCATACCATGCTGTAATGCAGTATGTCAGCAGGCTCTCAATGGACGAGCGGTAGAAGGTCAGCAGCAGGTTGGAGTCCAGGTTGTGCTTCCTGAGGACCCTCAGGAAGTGCAGCCGCTGCTGAGTTTTCTTGATAACCGCTGTGATGTTGTCTGTCCAGGAGATGTCAGCAGAGATTAGGACGCCGAGAAACCGGAAGGTGTGGACCCTCTCCACACACTCGCCGTTGATGTATAGGGGGGCTAAGTCGGTGCTGTGCCTCCTGAAGTCGACAATGAGCTCTTTTGTTTCCTTGGTGTTCAGAGCCAGGTTGTTTTCTGAGCACCAGGCTGTCAACTTCAGGACTTCCTCTCTGTAGGCTGCCTCGTCTCCCCTTGAGATGAGTCCGACTACTGTAGTGTCCTGTTTAGTTGATTTTTGGTTTATTATGTTGTGTATGTGGGGGGGGGGGAACACGTTTTTGGTCTCTTCGGGTGATGCGACTTCTTTTGTCGTATCCCCCGTCTCTGCCTGTGCCGAGGCCTAATGGTGGAGCTGGCGGCCTCGGAGCTGGGGCAGCAGCAGCGGCGGCTGGGACAGCGGCTGGGTCAGCGATAGCGGTGACCAGAACTCGGAGCTGGGGCAGCGGCAGCGGCGGCTTTGACAGCGGCAGCGACAGCGGCGACCAGAACTCGAAGCTGGGCAGCGGCAGCGGCGGCTTTGACAGCGGCAGCCTGGCCTCAGAGCTGGGACAGCAGCAGCAGCCACCCGGCATCGGAACTGGGACGGCCTCGGCAGCGGCTGAGATGGCGGAAGCGGCAGCGACAGTGGCGGCTTGGCCTCCGGGCTGGGGCAGCAGCAGCAGTGAGCTGGCCTCGGAGCGGGGACAGCGCAGGGGCGGTCTGGCCTCGGAGCGGGGACAGCGACAGCGGCCACACGGCATCGGAGCTGGAGCAGCGGCAGCGGCGACCTGGCCTCGGAGCTGGGACAGTGGCGACCAGAACTCGGAGCTGGGGCACGTTACGGCAGCAGAGGCCACTCGACCCGACCGCGGGCCCAGTGGACGACAGCGGCGGCTGGGACAGCGACAGCGGCCTCAGCGCAGAGGGAGAATAAGAAGGGAAGAGACAAAGACTTAAGACTTTTACCTTCCACCACAGTGAGGAGGTGCCTGTTGAACTTACTGTGGTGGATGTTAATTTGTGTTTATTGTGTGTTTTCTCATTTTTACTATATGTAGGACTGCAAGGCAACAACATTTCATTCAGACCGCAAGGCTGAATGACAATAAAGGCTACTTGTTACTTGTTACTATAATTACGCTTGCATAAAAATTATTTATTTATTTATAAAATAAAATAGTAAGATTAAACGAGAACTTACCAGTTTGAAGTTTGATCTTTATTTTATGAGGAGGAACGTTGAGGGAATGCGTGAAGAACCCCGCTTACGACGCATGCGTGTCATCCTTCAAAGCAGCGGTGTGAGGTCACAGATACACTATAATGACCTAAGATAGTAAGATTATTAAAGAGATACCAGTTTAAGATATGACCATATGAGGGTCGGAGCGGAGGACACGTATTCCCTCATTGTTCCTCCTCATAAAATAAAGATCAAACTTCAAACTGGTAAGTTCTCGTTTAATCTTACTATTTTACTTCGGAGTCACGTTAGTGACTACGTGAAGATTTCAAAGCTCTGTGACCTCATGCCGTGGAACGAGTCCATGCTTCACAACTGCCTTGGTAGTTTGGGAGAAATTGTTACTGATATTCAAGAAATACATTCATACCAATTTTTAAAACGTAAATGATAAATAATATTTATTAAATCAAATCATAAACCTTGTAAGCTTCAGGTATAAATTATATAGAACTTAAAATGGTCTGAGTTGAGACTCTATGGTACGGCTTCTTATGGCTGATCAAAAGAGCCTTTTCATTGCCTCTGATTGCCTTTGTTCTGTCAATATATAACACAATGTGTTTCACTACACAGAGGCGGTCGTCCTCCGGATAGGCTATGAATTCTATGACCTGACCCGCTGATCCTGGTCTATTTTGCTTAATAAGGTCCTGGATCACAAATATCAAACTTCCTGTCGCCACAGTCAAGCTATCCAATCTTAATTTCTGCAATGACTGGACCCTTTGCGCTGTAACCAGCGCCATTAGCATTACCGTTTTCATAGTGAGTTTGTTCAGAGTTAAAGCTGTAGCCAGCGACCAATTCCTTAGCATGGTTAGGACCACGCTCACATCCCAGATTTGGCTGTATCTAGACCTTGGTGGGTTGGTGTTAAAGATGCCTCGTAACAGTTTTACTACTAGAGGATGTGAACCCACAGCCTGTCTTTCTGTGCCTTGCCATAAATAACTCGACAATGCACTTCTAGCACTATTCACCATGCTGTAACTGAGTCCTTCATAGTGCAGGCTGGTGAGAAATTCTAGCACAGCTGGAACATCCATCTTCCTGTGGTCCAGATTGTTATTCTGGCAGTACTTAGTCCATTTCTTAATATGACATAAATACTGTTTTTGAGTCGAAGTTCTCTGTGCTGCTGTGATCATGTCCACAGTTCTATCAGATAGACCCATGTCCCGAAGCGGGTCTTTCAGAGTCTACAAACCAATAAATTCAGATATTTATGGCAAGGATGGCTATCCTGAGTCACCGGATGAACAAGCAACTGAGGACTATGAATTAAAATAATACATGGTGTCAGCACCAAATCCTGTAGCACCGAGAACCATGGTTGGGTAGGCCAATCAGGTCCCAGATGCCGAATCTTGTTGAATTTTCCGTAGTACCTGATTGATGAGGCAGAAAGGAGGAAATGTATAAATGAACCATTTCCGCCAGTGCAGTGAGAATGCATCTGTAGCTTCTGCCCCAGGATCTGGTTCCCATGATACATACCTTGGTAATTGATGATTTAACCTGGATGCAAAAAGATCAATATCCGGCATTCCATACTTTGCTGTGATTTCAGCAAATATCGTTCTATCTAACATCCATTCCGTATTTTCATTAAATTTTCGTGACCTGGCGTCTGCCACTGAATTAAGTATCCCTGGTAGATACGTAGCCGATAACCAAATATTCCTTTGGATGCACCATTGCCAAATAGAGTTTGCTAACTCATCACAGGATGTTGATATATTTCCACCCATATGATTTATATATGCCACCACCGTGGTATTATCTATCTGCAATCTAACATGCTACTGTTTCATTCCCGAGCAATAAGATTTTAGACCATAAAACGCACTCAACATTTCTAAGTAATTTATACCCTTAGTGTTAAGTAGGTTAGTTTCTTGTATATTCCATCTCCCTCCACAGCTCGAGATGGTATCGTTGCACCCCAACCAATTGCACTGGCATCTGTTTGCAATACCATAGATGGGTTGGGAATAACTATTGGGTTGGAGCTATACTTAACATTGTGTTCCCACCATTGTAGTTCTTTTATGGCTTCAATTGTTAGCTCCATTGGCCTATCAAAATGGCCTCTATTATTTTTGAGTGCTCTAATTTTTTCTCTCTGTAAATTTTGGTAATGTAATCGTCCAAATTGAATGGCAGGAAACGTGGCTACAATTTTCCCAATAATCCTGGCTACCCGTCTGATGGATGGTTTAAAGGTATTAATAAGCTCTGTGCAATCCTTTTGTAACTCCGTAGCTTTCCCTATAGGTAAAGTCACTAACATATCAAGTGTGTTAATGGCGAACCCTAAGTAATCAATATTAGTAGATGGTGTTAATTTTGACTTAATTGGATGGATAATTAATCCCAGATGTTCCAACAATTGTTTTGTGGCAACCACTGCCTGACTAGCCAATTCATAAGTTTTCCCCACAATAAAGATATCATCCAAATATGCCATTACTCTATAGTTTTGTTGTCTAAGCAATGCCAAAGCTGGTTTAAGAATTTTTGTAAATAATCTGGGGGCTGACGTTAGCCCGTTTGGTAGCGCCTTGTATTGCCAAAGCTGTTCCATCCAGTTAAATTTCAAAAACCGCCTGTGTTCACCTCTGATGGGTACCGTATAGTAAGCATCTTGAAGATCAATACTTGCCATAAAGTAGCCCGCTAAAATTAATTCTATAGCAGTGCTAAAAGTATCCATTTTAAAATGAACATATTGCACAAAATTGTTAAGCATTGATAAATCAATAATAATACTGCAACCCCCATCTTTCTTATGTCTAATCAGTATGTTTGAGACAAATTCCTGTTGTTCATGTTTGGTCATTTCAATTACTCCTTTAGTGAACAACCTTTGTAGTTCTATGTGAGCTTTAGCTTGTTCTAATTTGGTAAGCATGTATATTCTGTCCGGTGTATGTTGTACTGGAGGGTTTCGTATGTGTATAAACTCTATCAGATATCCCTTAATACTGCTAAGGATATATCTGTCCATAGTTATATTACACCATGCTTCCATATGAAATTGCAACCTCCCTCCAAGTTCCGTGCTCCTTATTAATTGTGGAGGCACAGACCCACCTACCTCCATGGTTATCGGTGGAAATTTTGTTACTTTCTTGGTTTCAACCGTGGTTGCGGAGGGCCTTGAGGTTGAGGGTGGGGTAGATGTTGAAGTGGAGGCTTGCGCATCTTCCACAGTGGGCGTCCCGGGCCAACCCCTAAAAAAGGACGCTGCTGCTGGTTACCTCTGGCCTCTCTCCAATTTCTCGTACTATAAGTATAAGTACTACCTTTTTTAGGAGGCCCATAAGGTTGATATCGTTTGCCAAGATATCCTTTGGCCGCTCTGATTAGGCCCAAAGTCTTGGCCTCCTCTTCCAAATCTTTGACCTGTTTCGACAGGTCACCCCCAAACAACAAGGTTTGGGGTTTTATAGCTTTTTGCTTGCACAGGATTGCAAACTTTGGATCCAGAGCTGGCTGAATAGCCCCCTTCCTAATATTATTAAGTTCAAATTGAACGTTGCAAAAAAGCGCTAAAGCATCTTTATGGTCATTCGTCATGTCTACGTTCTCTAGCGTACGGGCCAAGGCTGTTATGCCCGCCGAGAGACCTTTCAGAGCGTTTTGAATTTTTATATCCTGACTCCTGATTGCCTGACCAACGTGTCTCCAAATACTTCGGTTAACACTGGCCACATTCAGAGCCCCACAATTTCCCGGAGGTAAATGTCTTGCCAACACCTCAGCAAAGGTATTGGCTTGCAGGTGATGTGTAGACATGTACTCAATGCTGGCAGCCATCCTGGCCTCTAGATCTTTGCCAGTCTGTTCTTGCTGAAAGTATTGCCCCACCATGTCCAGCAACTTGGTTTCCTCGTCCTCCATATGGGAATGTGGCTCCATCTCTAGTTCAGAATCTGACACAGGCAGCCCTTCAACACCCTCTTCCGAGGAGGATGAAATGTCAAGCAGCCCTTTATGGTAATCTGCTGAGGGACTTACACCTTTGCCACTGTGGCTATCGTCCATATCCTGGAGCCTGCCACTCTGGAGAAGTTCCTCCAACAACCGCTCCAGCCGACTTACGTGCTCTCGGGCACTAGTCGCACGCGGTTTTTGCCGCAGCCGGTCCCCATGCCTACGGGCACTGGTCGCTCCCGGCCGCCCCATATAATTGTGCCGTTGCTCGCAGTCCCGGTACTCCCCGGCACCTATCGCTGACGGCCGAACATGCTGCAGCCACACGTACCGGTTTCCCAGCTCCGCGAAAGTGGCCGCTGCTGGCTGCGCTATATCCTGCAGCTGCTCATCCTTACTCCGGTATCGGTAAGTATTATCCGGAGGCTGTTTCTCCACATCACTTTCGCAGTGATGTACTTTGCACTTTGCCTTCCCGCCCGGTCTAGGATTTGATTTTCCCGGCGCGGGGTTTAAATCTGGCACAGCTGATGTCTCCATACAAGTTGCCTGTGCCGGCGGCTGCTGCTGCAGGTCCCCGGCACCTTCGCCACTGACGTCCTGCAGCTTCTTTACAGCCTTTCTACGCGTTGCTCTGTCCATTTCCTACACAGGGTGAAAAACAGAGTCACTTACCTGCCGTCCGTCGGCTTTTTCAGTTCTCCCGTTCAAGGGGACGTCCTCCCCAGGTGCGACGCGTTCAATGCGTGTATGCGATATGACACGCATGCGTCGTAAGCGGGGTTCTTCACGTAGTCACTCACGTGACTCCGAAGTAAAAGTACTTCTTTGCAGTCATTAATATTTATTTCAAAATGGTAACAACATTTTACAGGTTCCAATAAAAGTATTACAAAGTGTTCGAATAATAGGGAAAGAGAACACATTAGATGTTAGACATTGTCAGTATATTGCATTCATTTAAAATCTTCTGGATTTTATTCTTGCAAATTTTTCCATGACACCATCAAAATTTACATGAAAATTTCTCTCAATAGACAAAATTTCAAGGTTACTTAATCTTTCCTGGCTCATTGTTGATCGCTGATATGTCTTTATTAACTTTAATGTGGTTAAACCCCTTTCACAACTAGCATTGGACACAGTAATTGTTAAAAAAATTCTCAGTGCCACAACAATTTTAGTTAAACTTTCTTTCAGTCAGAATATTTCACTCATAAATGCTGAATGTGTCGAACAATTAGGTCGTCTTTTTCTGCATCTAACAATGTTTAAATTTGCAGAAAAGCAAATAGCTCATGAAGTGTATTTATCTGTACTGTACGTTTTGTAATTTCAGCTGTTAGCTTATCTACTGCCTCAAGTTGTTCCGGACGTGTTTCCTGAATTAAACTTAAGCCAGAATCACTACTTTTTTCACCTGACATCTTCTTTCGTCTTCCAATTCTTCTTTCTGTAGAAATATCATATGTATTGCATATCTGCATAGCTCTCTCAGCTGCCTCTGTGACTAGAGAATCACGCTTTTCCTCACAAAATAGTCAATGCTTTTAGCTTTTGAACACATTGATCAAGTTCAAGTCCTCTGTGTTGTAGGTATATCTGAGCGTCATTCACTTCAGTAAGCACTGGGCTCCAAAAATAAAGGAATGCAAAGAAAGGATAGGTCATAATGCAAACTAACAAACTGCCTGCATCTCCTTTGGTTTCTGAGGTTTCTTCTAATCCACCCCTCAAGACTTCCAAAGCTTCTATTCTTTTTTTCAGTGTACTCAGCAAAAACATGTACAGCTTCATGCTTTGAACTCCATCTTGTGTCACAGGATCGCTTCACATTAACTGGCACATGTTCTTTAAAAACATCCCACCTGTGTGTAGAGCTTGAGAAAAATGTGCACTTTTTGCACAGTGCCAAAAAAAGTCACAGGTTTCAAGTCAAGTCAAGTCAAGTTTATTTGTCACATACACATACGAGATGTGCAGTGAAATGAAAGTGGCAATGCTCGCGGACTTTTGTGCAAAAGACAAACAACAAAACAACCAAACAAATTATAAACACAATCATAACACACATATTCTTTTACATAATAAATAATGGAAGGAAAAACGTTCTGTAGAGTTAGTCCCTGGTGAGATAGGCGTTTACAGTCTGAATTGCCTCTGGGAAGAAACTCCTTCTCAACCTCTCCGTTCTCACCGCATGGCAACGGAGGCGTTTGCCTGACCGTAGCAGCTGGAACAGTCCGTTGCAGGGGTGGAAGGGGTCTCCCATGATTTTATTTGCTCTGGAGTTGCACCTCCTGTTGTATAGTTCCTGCAGGGGGGTGAGTGAAGTTCCCATAGTGCGTTCGGCCGAACGCACTAGTCTCTGCAGAGCCTTCTTGTCCTTGGCAGAACAATTCCCAAACCAGATGGTAATGTTCCAACACTAGCTGCATGTACACCAGCAAGATTAAATGAGTGATTGTTACATGGCACAAACACTGCTTTGGGGTTTACATCTAGAAAACGTTTCTGAACACCACGTATGTGGCCAGCCATAGTTGCAGCATTATCATATCCTTGTCCATAGCAGTACTCAAGTTTTAGACCATCTGCTTGCAACTTGTCACAAATTTGTTCTGTAATTTCATTAGCTGATTTCCCATGTAATCAGATTCAGATTCAGATTCAATTTTAATTGTCATTGTCAGTGTACAGTACAGAGACAACAAAATGCATTTAGCATCTCCCTGGAAGAGCGACATAGCAAACGTTTTGAATAAATAATAATAAGCGTCCAGGGGGGGGGTGGTGATTGGCAGTCACCAAGGTACGTTGTTGAGTAGAGTGACAGCCGCCGGAAAGAAGCTGTTCCTCGACCTGCTGGTTCGGCAACGGGGAGACCTGTAGCGCCTCCCGGATGGTAGGAGGGTAAACAGTCCATGGTTGGGGTGAGAGCAGTCCTTGGCGATGCTGAGCGCCCTCCGCAGACAGCGCTTGCTTTGTAACTGAATGAAGTCGATAAAGGACTCCTCAACTTTGACTTCTGTATCTTCAATATGCACATACCGAATTGCTTGGGACATTTGGTCGGTATAATCTGGTGTACTCTTTTGGTCGGTATGCAAAATATCTGGTGTACTATCAAACATGATAGAGTAATACTTGGCCTTTAAAATTATTTGAAAGATATCTGTTTGGATGTGATCACCAAGTAGTTGGATGAACTCATTTTGGCTCTGTGGGGAAAGATAAGACACGACATTGCCATCTGCTTGTTGAACTTTATGAAGATGTTGATTAGCAACTGGGTCATATTTGGCAAGTAACTTGAAAACTTTAAGGAAATGTCCACAGTTATCACTTGCACTTAGATCTTCTGAGTGACCACGCAAGGGTAAGGATTGTCTGGCTAAATACAGCACACAATCAAGAATTCTTGATAATACAGTTTTCCATTTCTCAAATGACTTCTGTTGTTCTATCTGAACAGCAGCATCGATTGTTTCACATTTCTGTAGTAGCATTTCAAGTTCTTTCCACTTTTCAAATGCTTCGACGTGATGGCAACTTTTTTCATGATCTAATACTCTGGGGTTTAGCTTTTTCCATGTTTTAAATCCATCTGGCTGTGCAAAAGAACTTCTTCCTTTATTTTTTGAAAAAGCATGCAAGGAAAGCAATATACAGCACATTTCACCGGAGAATACAGCAACCATGTCCTTAAAACTGTCTCACCATTATCTAAATTCATATAAAGCCAATCCTTAGGGAATGATCTGCCATTATTCTCTCGTGGAAAATGTGCATCTTTATTCTGTAGTTCAGACGTCCCTCTCTTAACAAGTTCATTTTTCAAAGTTGTACCTACATTTTCTGGCCAATAACCAATATCAGTGAAAACTTTCATATCAACATGCTCTGAAAGAGCACTTGACTGCCAGATGTTGAAGCATGTTCAGGCAAAGCTGTCTCTGCTTCTAAAGCAGAACGTGAACAGTTTACAGGCAGTGAATTATCTGGACATACAGATTCTGGTGTACTTTCATCACTGGCGCTATCAGCAGTGTTCACAATAAATCTGTCAAGACTTCTGGTTAGTTTAGCAAGCTGTTCTTGTTCTGTTTTTTGTCTTTTCCTGCCCTGGGCACCAGATTCCTTTCTTTTATTCAATTCAATTCAATTCAACTTTAATGTCATCGCACAAATACAAGTATGAGTACAACAAAATAGTAAGATTAAACGAGAACTTACCAGTTTGAAGTTTGATCTGTATTTTATGAGGAGGAACGTTGAGGGAATACGTGAAGAACCCCGCTTCCAGCGCATGCGTGTCATTCTTCAAAGCAACGGTGTGAGGTCACAGAAAAACTATAATGACCTAACATAGTAAGATTATCAAAGATATACCAGTTTGTGATATGATCATAAGAGGGTGGGAGCGGAGGGCACGTATTCCCTCAACGTTCCTCCTCATAAAATACAGATCAAACTTCAAACTGGTAAGTTCTCGTTTAATCTTACTATTTTACTTCGGAGTCACGTGAGTGACTTCGTGAAGATTTCAAAGCTCTGTGACCTCATGCCGTGGAACGAGTCCATGCTTCACAACTGCCTTGGGTATTGGGAGAGAGCATCATTAGTAAGTTTAAAACACACTTATACAAAGACTTGTGTGGTAAAAAACAAAATTAAATTTATTAATTGAAATCATAGCCCTGTATTCTTTAGGGCAAATTATATGGTTGAACGTAAAATGGTTTCTGAAAATGATGATGATGGCTCCAAAACTGGTTTATTAAAAAACCTTTGGAATGTCCTCTCGGATGACCATCCTGCCAGTCTGAGTATCTGGTCCGTGGGCACCTCCAGCATTTTCGCTGCGGATGTTGCTGCAGCCCTGGTGGAATGAGATTTAAACACATCAGTATCTATCCCTGCCATCTTTAGGACATATTTGAGCCACCTTGAAATAGTTTGGGTCGTGACCCTTTTGTGCGGTTTCTTGTAACTGATTAACAAGGCCATTTCCTGACCTCGTATACTCTTAGTATTTTTGATGTATAATCGGATGTGCCTTACTATACACAGTTGTTCGTCATATGGATACGCCATGAATACGATCACTTGACCCGATGAACCTGGTCTGTTTTGTTTGATTAGTTCCTGGATGATAAACACCAGTTTCTCGGGTGAGGTGATCAGGGAGTCCAGTCTCAGTTTGCTTAATGACTGGACTCTTTGAGCGGTAACTAGTGCCATAAGCATAACCATCTTCATGGTCAGTTTCTGGAGTGACAATGCTGTCATGGGCGACCAGCTCCTCAGCATGTTTAGAACGACACCCACATCCCAGATTTCGGAGTACCTGGTTTTAGGAGGATTTGCATTAAATATGCCCCTCATAAGTTTTATTACCAGGGGGTGCGTTCCCACCGTGTTCCGCTCCAATCCTTGTGCCAGATAATTGGAAAGTGCACTTCTTGCACTATTGATGGCACTGTAGCCCAATCGGTTATCATGATGGAGGCTCGTTAAGAATTCCAATACAGCCGGAATGTTGTTGGCCCTCTGGTCCAGGTTGTTGTGCAAGCAGTATAAGCCCCATTTCTTTATGTGTCCAAGGTACTGCTTCCTTGTTGACAGTCTTTGAGCAGATGAGATGAGATTCATCGTCCTGTCAGAGAGCCCCATGCCGTGTAGTGGGTCTTTTAGACTCTACAAATCAACAGATCCATAGTCTTATGGCATGGATGGCTACCCCCAGTTACTGGATGAATTAATAAATTCGGGCTATGTCCAATAAGGGAACATGGTTCTAATACCATCCCGTGTATGACTGAATACCACGGTTGAGTAGGCCAATCGGGTACTATGAGAATCCCAGATGCCGAGTCTTGTTGAATTTTCCTTAGTACCCGATTGATGAGGCAGATCGGGGGAAATGCATAAAAGAGACAATACCCCCAATGCAAAGAGAAAGCATCTGTAGCTTCTGCCCCAGGGTCTGGTTCCCAAGAAACATACCTTGGTAATTGGTGATTCAACCTAATGCAAACAAATCAATATCTGGTCTGCCATATTTTGCTGTAATTTCAGCAAATATATCTTTATTTAACATCCATTCCGTGTTTTCGTTAAATTTGCATGACCTCGTGTCTGCCACTAAATTTAGCTTACCTGGAAGGTAAGTAGCCGATATCCATATGTTTCTTTGGATACACCATTGCCAAATTAAATTCGCCAATTGATCACAAGATGTCGAAATGTTTCCACCCATGTGATTGATATATGCCACTGTGGTGGTATTATCAATTTGTAATCGTACATGCTGGTGGTTAATAGCTGAGCAATATGACTAAAGGCCATAAAAAGCCCCTAACATTTCTAGGTAATTAATGCCACGTGAGTTAAGTAATACTGCCTCTTCTTCCTTCCATCTCTCTCCACAACTGGAAACAGAGTTAGTGGCTCCCCAACCAATGGCGCTGGCATCTGTTTGTAATACCATAGACGGGTTGTCAATAATGATGGGGTTGGAGCAATACCTAATATTATGAACCCACCACTGTAGTTCAATGCTAGCTTCCGTAGGCAGCTCCATAGGTCTATCAAAATGACCCTTGTTAAATTTGAGTGCTCTAATTTTGGCTCTTTGCAAATTTTGATAATGTAATGGCCCAAATTGTGTGGCCGGAAAAGTGGCCACAATTTTCCCAATTATTCGGGCTACCCGTCTAATGGAGGGTCTGAAGGTGTTAAGAAGCACGCTGCAATCCTCCTGAAGGGCTGCGGCTTTATCTATTGGTAAAGTTATTAACATATTGACCGTGTTAATGGTGAATCCTAAATAATCCATATTAGTTGCTGGTATCAATTTACATTTAAGTGGATGGATGACAAAACCTAGTTGTTCAAACAATAGTTTTGTGGCGAGCACTGTTTGATATGCCAATTCATAAGTTGTGCCAACAATAAAGATGTCATCTAAATATGCCATCACCCTATGGCTTTGTTTACGTAACAAAGCCAAAGCCGGTTTCAGAATTTTAGTAAATAATCTCGGGGCTGATGTTAGCCCATTTGGTAAGGCTCTATATTGCCAAAGTTCCCCCATCCAGTTAAATTTCAAATACCGTCTGTGATCCCTGCTGAAGGGTACTGTATAATATGCATCTTTTAAATCAATGCTTGCCATATAGAACCCAGTTGACACTAATTCTTTAGCAGTAATAAAAGTATCCATTTTAAAGTGAACATATTGAACAAGTGTGTTCAACGTAGAAAGGTCAATGATAATCCTGCAACCCCCATCTTTTTTATTTCTAATAAAGATGTTAGATACAAATTCTAATTTTTCATGAATAGTATGCTCAATCACACCTTTTGAGGACAATCTTTGTAGCTCCATGTGGGCCTTAGATTGTTCAGCTTTTGCAAGGACAAAAGTCCTTTCTGGTATATGTTGTACTGGGGGTTTTTGGGGATAAGTAAATTCTATCAGATAACCTTGAATACTGCTAAGAATATATGAGTCTGTAGTGATTTTACACCATTCATAGCTATAGTATTGCAACCTCCCCCCCACCATAGTGGGTCCCTTTTTTACAGAAGAACCACACCCACCTACCTCCATGGTTACTGGTGGTTGACATTTCTTTGGTTTCCTGAAAAAGGGGGGTTCTGGTTTGATATCCTTTCGGGGTTGTGTGTGAGGTTGAGGCTTCCGCATCTTCCAGGGTGGCCGGCCCTGGCCATACCCTAAAAAAGGCTGCTGTTGGTATTGTTGATTTTTGGAAGTGCGACTGGTCTGAGCCACATTCTTAGGTCTTGTATGTGGCTGATATCTAGCTCCAAAATAGGCCTTTGCACTGGCTTTAATGAGCCCTAGTGTCTTTGCTTCGTCATCAAGTTTTCTGACTTGTGCGGTCAAGTCCTTCCCAAATAAAAGGGTTGATGTGTTGGTGGTTTTTTGTTTGCAGATAGGCGCATATCTGGGGTCTAGAGTTGGCTGAATGGCAGTCTTCCGCATATTGTTTAATTCGTATTGCACATTGCAAAACAGAGCTAGTGCGTCCTGATGATTTTTGGTGAGCTCTGTTTTGTCCAAGGTGCGGGTGTAGGCCGTGATACCTGCCGTCAGCCCCTTAAGTGTTCTCTGGATCTTGAGGTCTTGAGTTCTTATGTTCCTCCCCATATGCTGCCAAATAGATTGGTTCACGGTGGGCACCTGTAATGCCTCACAGTTTCCCAGTGGCAGATGTCTGGCCAGAGTTTCGGTGAATATTTCCTGTTGTAGCTTGTGGCCAGACATATAGTTTATACTTGCTGCCATCCTGGGATCCAAGCCTCCCCCTGTTTGACTTGGCATGAAATAAGTGGCCACCATGTCCAGCAGAGTCCCTGCTGTATTTGGATCATGGGACACTGTATTGTCGGGCTCTGGCCCCTCAGGGTCCTGCCCACTCTCCTCCGAGGAGTCTGAGATTGGTGGGGGTCCCTCACGAGGTACCCCTATGGGGCTTGCCTGCCCACTCTGGCAAGTCTCCTTCTCGGGACTGCCACTGTGAATGAGCTCCTCGAGCAGCTCCTTTAAGCGCTCTCTGTGCTGGGCTGCACTAGGCATTTTAGGCTGCCCCAGATCTTGCAGGCTTTCAGCAATGTGCTGTTTTCTGCTATATCCCCGCTGCTCCCGTCCCTGGTACTCACGGGTGCTGGCTTGCGGGCTTCCTTCATCGGGCCGCTGACCATACCGTTCCTGACTGTGTTCCCGGTCCGCGGTGTCTTGTGGCTGCTCTGTGTGCACCCACTCATAGCGGGTTAGTTGCGTCCCCCGCTCCTCAGCCGTAGTGTGTTGATATGGGCTGGTCTCCCGTTGCGGTACAAAGTCGGGCTCTTCCAGGTGGTGTGTCTTTCGCCGAACTTTTCCTCCCGCCCGGGCAATAAGTTTTGGTGGTGCCAGAACGGTTTCTGGCACAGCTGGTACCTCTGCCGAGGTATCCATAGTCGGCGGCTGCCTGTTTCTGCCGTTCACCCGTGTTCTCCACGCGTTTGTCGGGCAGCTTCTTTGCAGGCCGCTTCCTTTTAACTCTATCCATTTTCCTATAAATGCAAAAATGTAGAGTCCTTACCTGCCTTTTGCTGGTCCTTTTGTACTCTCCCGTTACTGGGGGACGTCCTCCCCCTCCTGTTGACTCGTACAATGCGTGTAGCGATATGACACGCATGCGCTGGAAGCGGGGTTCTTCACGAAGTCACTCACGTGACTCCGAAGTAAAATGCGGTTTTGCGTCAGTCCGTAGTAGTTGTGCATAAAGAAATTTAAAAAATAGAAAGAGAGAAGATACAGAATAATCAAAAAATACAGAATAATTAGACAATGGGGACGGAGGGACCGGAGAAATCTATCGGCGGGACTCCGAGTTCAGCAATGTGATTGTATTGTTGTAGAAGCTGTTCCTCATCCTACTAGCACGTGACCTGAGGCTGCTGTACCGCCTCCCTGATGGGAGGAGGGCAAACAGTCCATGGTTGGGGTGTGAGGGGTCTTTGATGATCTTCCCAGCCCGTCTCAGACACCGTTTTCAGTGGAGGGCATCCATGGCAGGGAGCGGGGCACCGATGATGTGCTGCGCGGTTTTCACCACCCGTTGTAGTGCCTTCCTGTCCATACCGTGAAGCAGGTGGTCAGGATACTCTCTATGGTACAGCGGTAAAAGTTGGTCAGGATCCGGGGGGACAGGTGGGCTTTCTTGGGCCTCCTCAGGAAGTAAAGGCGCTGCTGTGCCTTTTTGTTCAGCTTGGAGGTGTTGAGGGACCAGGACAAATCCTCCGAGATGTGTACCCCGAGGAATTTATAGCTGGAGACGCGCTCCACCTCAGTCCCGTTTATATGGATGGGGGTATGACTGCCTCCTCTGGTCTGCCTGAAGTCAACAATAATCTCCTTCGTCTTCTTGGAGTTGAGGACGAGGTTATTGTTGGCACACCAGGCTGTCAGGTGCTGGATCTCCTCCCTGTAGGCTGACTCATCGTTGTCGCTGATCAGTCCTACTACCGTGGTATCGTCAGCAAACTTAATAATGGCGTTGGAGCCGTACTTTGGGATGCAGTCGTGGGTGAAGAGGGAGTAGAGGAGAGGGCTGAGCACACAGCCCTGTGGCACTCCGGTGTTCAGTGTTATAGTGGAGGAGGTGAGGTTATTGACCCTAACAGACTGTGGTCTGTTAGTGAGGAAGTCCAGTGTTCAGTTGCAGAGGGAGGTGGAGATTCCAAGTCCGCTGAGTTTGGTGATCAAGCTGGCGGGGATGACGGTGTTAAAGGCAGAGCTGAAGTCAATGTACAGCAGCCTGATGTAGGAGTTGTTGTAGTCCAGGTGGGTCAGGGCAGAGTGTAGGGCCGCTGATATGGCATCCTCTGTAGACCTGTTGGTCCGGTAGGCAAACTGATGGGGGTCCAGTGTGGGGGGGAGGCTGGCTTTGAGGTGTCAGCATTCAGAGAGATGACTGTGTTCAACAGGTCAATAATGTCCTGTTTCAGCACTTCAGACTGGTGCTTTACATCATCATTTGACCCTATGTGCAGTATGAGGCTTTTCACAGTTGGGTGCTCTACCATAATATGCAGGATTCTTTCTGTCAAGTCAGAGACCATATCCTTGGGAAAGCACAGTATTTGTACTGAAAATGCCTTTTACATCTCTTAGAACAGAGTCACCCACAATCAGAGTTTGGGGCCCAGTCGTTAGGTTTCCCTGTGGTCTTTTACTCTTTGAGTTACTCTTAGTCCCTGCACTGCTGTGTGACGATGAGACGTTGCCCAGGTCATCAGACGGTGATCCAGGGTCCTGCAGCCGTGGAGTAAATTTGCTCTCCAGTTGCACACTCAGTTGTTGGGGAGGTTTGTTGCTAATTCTCCCCTTCGCAGCTGCCCATGACTGTGTCCGACTGAATACAGGGTGTTGTGAGATAAATGAAACTTTCACTACTCGTAATTAACTTAACTTTATTTAAGCTTTAAGCAACTTATTTCTGCAATACACAAACTCAGAAACGTCTGGCAAACATGGCTGATTCTGCAGGCTTTTCCCGCCCGAAATACTTTGCACATGCGCACACTCCCGAAATGTCCTGCGCATGCGCACTCCAGAAATGTCCCGCGCATACGCACACTCTAGAAATGTCCTGCGCATGCGCACACACTAGAAGAGCTCCGCACATGTGCACATGCGCCCACTTCATTCTCCCCTCCTATTTATAAGTTGAGACGGTCAGGAGGTTTAATACGTCTTGATGACCGTCGCAGCACTGGAGCCTCAGGAGATACCGGTGTTTCAATAGCCGAGGGTAGATATATTGCTTGGTCATCAACTTCACTCATATTGTTATTTAGATTTTCAATTTTAGAATTTCTTGTAGAAGTTTCCATAGAGGATGCTGGAAGTGTTGGAGGAAATTCCCGATTAGTGTTATCAAGAAGCGACGGAGCTGACAGAGGAAGTACTCGATTAGTGTTATCAGGAAGTGACGGAGCTGATGGAGAAGATGGACATGGTGCAAGGTCACGAAGTGAGACAGTTGACTGACGTCCATCCCGATACTTGATAGTTGCATAAGAAGGGTTGACATCAGTCAGTTCAACTTCATCAACAAAAGGTTAATTCTTATTTAATCGGACATACCGACGAAGCAACACAGGCCCAGGGCTCGTCAACCATGATGGCAGAGCAGTACCACTAGAAGAACGCCGTTTGAAGTTAAAGAACCGTTCGTGTGGAGTAGTATTGGTAGCAGTTGACAGTAGAGATCTGATGGAGTGTAATGCATCTGGTAGAACACATTCCCACTGCTGATCTGGTATATCATTCGACTTTTTTTTTTTTTTTGTTTTTGTTTTTTTTTTTTGTTTATTTTATTAGAAGTTAATACAGCACAAAACAGTACAGTGGCACCTAATTTTAGGTGCCAACTATGTAATACCGTAATCCATTCTATGTACAACCTCTAGTTTTATGTTATAAGAAGGAAGTAAGCAGGACAAGAAAAAGAAAACAATAGAAAGGGGAAAAAGTGGAAAAATAGATGGTAGAGAGTAGAAAAACGTGAAGTGTGTATATAAAAAATAAAAAAAAGGAAGAGAGAAAGTGGAAAGTAGAAATAGAAGAGAAGGCCCCTTAAAAGAGAATTTTTCAAATCTGTATTCGGAGATGTAGATCTATCCGCGTCATGAACTGAAATCAGCAATCCTTACGGTACCGCTGCATCACATGATTCCAAAAAGTCGATGAAAGGAGACCAACTCCTTTAGAATTGGTCATATTTATCTATTAGTCGGAGTCTCATTTCTTCAAGGCGTGCTATGTCCATCATATTCCTAATCCACATTTTAACAGTTGGTGTGGTTGTATTTTTCCAAAATTTAAGTATCAATTTCTTTCCAATTATTAACCCGTAATTAAAAAAAACATTTTGATCTTTATTTAAATTGGTATCTTCTCCTATTATTCCAAATATAATCCATTCCGTTTTGGGTTCTATTCTTGACTTGAAAATCTTTGTAAATATGTCAAATATATCACTCCAAAATTTATTCAACTTTGTACACCCTACAAATGAGTGTGTTATATTAGCGTTTTGAAACAAACATTTATCGCATCTGGGAGAGACGTTTGGATAAAATTTATTCAACCTCGTTTTTGAATAATATAGTCTATGTAATAATTTGAATTGAATTAAATTATGTCTTGCATTAATAGAACAGTTATGTGTATTCATCAAATACTTTTCCCATCTATCCTTCGAGATCTTTATCATTAGCTCTTGTTCCCAATCTTCCCTTAATGCTTCTGTTGAGGGTGATTCTCTATTTAATATATTATTATAAAAGTATGATATTAATTTTTGTGAATCAGCCTTAATATTCATTGCTTCTTCTAAAGGCTCTAAAAATATAGTTTGAAATCTATGTGTATATTTCTTCATAAAGTCACATACCTGTATATATTTAAAATATTGATTATCCTTCAATTTAAATTTTAATTTTAATTGTTGAAATGATAACAGTTTGCCCACTTCATACATATCCCCTACTTTCCTAATCCCCAGTCTATCCCATTGTTGATATGTGTTGTCGATGAGAGAAGGTTTGAATGCGGGGTTGTTCAATAGTGGGGTTAGTACTGATAAATTGTTTAATTTCAAGGATACTTTTATTTGTTTCCAAATTCTTATTATATTGTGAATAATTGGGTTCTTCTTATATATTATACTATTCAATTTTATCGGTGAGAGCAGGATCGTTCCTATATCGTGCGGATAGCACTCCTCTTTCTCCATTCTTATCCACTCCAACTGCTGAGTGGAACTATCCAGCCAGTATATTATGTTCTTAATATGCACTGCCCAGTAGTAATATATAAAGTTAGGTAATGATAAACCCCCAACTTCTTTAGATTTGCACAAATGCTTTCGTTGAATTCTATGTGTTCTGTAGTCCCATATAAAATTAGTGATAGTGGAATCTAATTTTTTGAAAAAATATTTTGGAATATATATTGGGATCGCTTGAAACAAATATATTAATTGTGGTAAGAAAGTCATTTTTATAGCGTTAATTCTACCTATCAATGAGAGCGGAAGCGTTTTCCAAAATTTAATCGTATCATTCAGTTTATTTAATAGTGGTATAAAATAGTGAGATTAAACGAGTACTTACCAGTACGAAGTTTGATCTGTATTTTATGAGGAGTTACGATGAGGGATTACGTGAAGAACCCACCCAGCGCGCAGGCGCGGCATACTTCCAAGCAGCGGTGTGGAATCACAGGTAGACACAATATTGAAGTAAAGATAGTAAAGATTAATGAGACATCAGCCCGAGTTTGATCTATACAATGAGGGTGGGAGCGGAGGGCACGTAATCCCTCATCGTAACTCCTCATAAAATACAGATCAAACTTCGTACTGGTAAGTACTCGTTTAATCTCACTATTTTACTTCGGAGTCACGTGAGTGACTACGTGAAGACTTCAAAGGTCTGTGATTTCAAACCGTGTAACAGTTATATCACTCACTGCCGAAAGATCATCGAGGGAGGAAGTGGTATCTAAAGACCAACGAATTTGTTAGTTTTTTAAAACAAAAATGTTTATTTGACAATAACAAAAATAGCTCCCCTGGGCTTTAAATTATAATTTTGCGGATTCTAAAATTTTCGCCGCAAAGACGTCCTTCTCCATCAGCGGTTTGTGGTAGAATTTTTGGAATGTCGATTCCCTTGACCATCCCGCTGTACTAAGGATGTGGTCTATGGGAACCTGCATCCGTATTGCCGCTGACGTGGACGCTGCCCTGGTTGAATGGGATTTAAAAACATTCGTGTTAATCCCCGCGGTATTTAGGACCTGTTTCAACCATCTAGATATTGTCTGGCTGGTAACCCGTCCAAAAGGCTTTCTATGGCTGACCCATAAGGCTTTCTCACTCCCTCTAAGTGTTTGGGTTGTGTCTATGTAATCATGTAGGTGGGTCACAACACATAGCCTGGGTTCTGGAGGGTAAGCCCGGAAGATTAACGGAGAGTTGGATATACCTGGCCTGCTCTGTTTAACCAACCCCGGCATGGTAAAAGTAATGGAATCTGGGGTGGTCACCATGTAGTCCAGTCTTAATTGATGCAGCGACTGAACCCTCTGAGCAGAGACGAGCGCCATGAGCATGAGGGTCTTGATAGTGGACTGCTCCAGGCTCAAGGATCCCACTGGAGGCCAACCTCGAAGGTGTTGCAAAACTACACTAACATCCCACACATGGGTGTATCTAGGTGTAGGGGGTTTGGTATTATAAATCCCTTTGAGGAGTTTTATAACCAGAGGGTGGGATCCAATGCTGTGATGTCCTGTGGGCATAAGGTATGCGGACAGGGCGCTTCGAGCTGCGTTGATGGCACTGTAGCTCATCTTTAGGTCATGGTGCAAGTGGCCCAGGAACTCCAGCACGTCCGTGATCGAAGCTGTCTTGTAAGATGTCCCTGCATTCAGGCAGTACTGTTCCCATTTCCTGATGTAGGTCAAGTACTGTTTCTTGGTAGAAACTCGCAGGGATGCCGACATGGTGGTGATTGTTCGTTCTGATAACCCCAATCCCTGGTAAGGTCTGTTCAGAATCTGGAAACCAGGAGGTTCAATTTTTGGTGGCATGGATGGCTTATGCCAGATACCGGGTGAGTCAATAATTGTGGGTGGCTGTGAAAAACCATAGGTGACTCTACCACCATGTCGTGGAAAATTGGGAACCATGGTTGGGTAGGCCAGTCGGGTACGACCAGAATACCTGAAGCTGAGTCAGCTTGTATTTTCTGGAGTACCCGACTGATGAGGCAGAAGGGAGGGAAAGCATAGAAAAAGAAATTTCCCCAGTCCAGCGTGAAGGCATCTACCGCTGCTGCCTCTGGGTCTGGTTCCCAAGCCACATACATGGGTAGTTGGTGATTTAGTCTAGATGCGAACAAATCTATATCTGGCGTACCGTATTGCTTGACAATTATAGCAAATATTTTTGGGTCTAACATCCATTCGATGTTGTCATTGAATTTTCGTGACCTGGTGTCCGCCACTGAGTTTAGCTTGCCTGGTAAGTAGGCAGCTGATAGCCAAATATGTCTCTCGACGCACCATTGCCAGATTATAGTAGTCAATTTGTCGCATGATACTGATTTTATGCCACCCATGTGCTGGATGTAAGACACCGCCGTTGTGTTATCAATCATAACCCTGACATGCACATGCCGCATATCGGATGCATATGCTTTTAGCCCATAAAATGCGGCGAGCATCTCCAAGTAGTTTATGCCAAGTGATTGAAGTAGCGATGCCTCTATGTTAGTCCATCTGCCACCTGTGCTGGCTATAGAGTTAGTAGCTCCCCAGCCTAAAGCACTGGCATCCGTAGCGATGGTTATGTTAGGATTGGTGACGGCGATAGGACTGTAACTGTGCCAAATATTATGCACCCACCACAGAAGTTCTGATTTTGCTTCAGCGGGTAAATCCATTTTACGGTCATAATGGCCCCTACTTAGACGTAGTGCATGTGTCCTTGCTCTTTGCAAATTTTGATAATGCAAGGGCCCATATTGAGCAGCTGGGAATGCTGCTACTATACTACCAATGACTCTGGCTACATGCCGTATCCTTGGTTGCGGTTTTGCGATTAAACTGTTACAGGCTTCTGTAAGTGTAACTTTTTTATCTCTAGGCAGAGTGACAGTCATGCGGATAGTGTCAATAGTGAAGCCTAGGTAATCCATGTTAGTAGTTGGCTCCAATATTGATTTATCTGGGTGTAGAATAAATCCCAATGTTTCAAGGAGTTGTTTAGTGGCTAAAACTCCTGTGACAGCTAGTTCCCTTGTTCTCCCTAATATGAGAACATCGTCCAGATAGGCCACGACTAAATGATTTTGTTCTCTCAATTTTTTCATGGCCACTTTAAGGATTTTGGTAAATAATCTGGGAGCTGTCGTTAAACCATTGGGTAATGCTCTATACTGCCATAGTTGCCCCATCCAGATAAATTTCAGATATTTGTAATGATCCTTATGAATGGGTACTAAATAGTAAGCATCCTTGATATCTATGCTTGCCATGAAGTATCCCTTGGAGATCAGTAGTCTGGCAGTGACAAACGTCTCCATTTTGAAATGTTGATACTCAACAGACTGATTAAGTGATGTCAAATCAATGATAATACGACATCCACCATGTTTTTTAGTTTTGAGAAAGATATTGGATACAAATTCCAACGGCTCGTGTCTGGTCCTTTCTATGATGCCTTTGGCCACGAGCCTGTCTAGTTCAGCTTGTCCTTCTACCTTCTCTAAATCTGAGGGAAGGAATACCCTTTGGGGCATATGCTGAACTGGCGGTTCTATGCCTGATTTGAATTCAATTTTGTATCCACTGATACTGTTGAGTATAAACTCGTTGTTAGTAAGGGAGCACCAAACATGTTTGAAGAACCTCAAACGCCCTCCTGTTAATACAACACCCTTTGTCTGTGTATGTCGACAGGAACCAGACCCACCTACCTCCATGTTTATTTCTGGGAGTGTTTCCGATGGGTTTGGCCCGAGGGTGTCCTTGTTGGTGCTGCGGTGGGGCGGCGTATCTTCCCACGGCTCCGCCCTGGGCCCCGCTCTAAAAAAGAGCTCTGGGGGTAGTGGGAGGCGGTCACCAGGCTTTCACCAGCTCGGTACCTACTGGTGGATGCCGAGGCGTGCTGCCAACTGGGTGTCTTCACCCTGCTCGGTCCTGGCGCTGCCCTCATAAGGCCTACAGGTTTGGCCGCCTCTTCCAATTCCTTGAGCTTTTTAGCCAAGTCTGCTCCGAATAGCAGCGCCTCCCTTTCTGGCGCCGGAGCTTTGCAGAGGCCCGCGTATTTGGGGTTGAGGGCAGGCCTGATGTTTTCACGCCGTAGGTTATTAAGTTCGTACTGCGTGTTGCACATTAACGCCAGCACATCCTGCTGGGGTGTAGAGAGCTCTGCGTCTCCGACGGACCGAGCAAAGGCGGTAATGGCTGCAGTGTGGAGCTTCAGGATTCGTTGCATTTTGACCTCCTGAGTCCTGATCTGCTGCCCCAGCTGGTTCCATATTTGGCCGTTTACGGTCTTCACCCGCAGCGCCTCGCAGTTTTGCGGCGCTGTATAGGTGTCAAGGGCCGCCTGTACGACCTTCTCCTGCAAGGGCTTGTTGGAGAGGCTGATGATACTGGCTGCCATCCTTGGTGGTAGTATCATCCCGGCCGTCGGGGGCACCGCGTACCGACTGACAACACCCAGTAGCTCTTCTTCCTCCAGCTCGCCCGGCATACTTGTGCTGTCGTCCGCCTGCCCTTGTGATAGGCCAGCCCAGTCCTGGCCTCCCTTGCTGCCCTCGAACAGAGAGGGAACAGAAGGGTGTGGCGATGGTTTGGAGGAGGCCAAAGCCCGTCCTCCTTGGAGATGCCTAGCCCACATCTCCTCGTCGAGCATCTGCTCAAGCAGCTGCCTCATGCAGCTGATGCGGCTGTCTCCCTGTTTCGCCGGTGGAGAGCGTTCCCTTTCCTCCGACGAGTCGGAGATCACCGGCCGGTCTGTTTTGCGTGTTGCTTTCCTCCCTGTGCGGGGCGTCGTAATCGGCGGCACAGGGAGCGGCTCGGCTTCGGGTGTGCGGGAGCGTCGAAACAGCTCCTCCGCCGCTGGTGGCTGCCGCCCAGATATTGACCCCTCCTCGGGTGGAGTTGGGCAGGCAGTCCTCCTTGCTGGTCGCTTTCGGGAAGCCATTCTATTTCCTCCGTTTAGCGACTCTGTAACACAAAAGACACTTACCTGGAGTCTGGTCTTTATGCTGCTGCTGGAGAGCCTGGCTCCAGCTGCTGCCGCTGTTGCGCTGCTGACGTAATGCCGCGCCTGCGCGCTGGGTGGGTTCTTCACGTAGTCACTCACGTGACTCCGAAGTAAAATAGTAAGATTAAACGAGAACTTACCAGTTTGAAGTTTGATCTGTATTTTATGAGGAGTTACGATGAGGGATTACGTGAAGAAGCCCGCTCAGGGCGCAGGTGCGGCATGCTTCCAAGCAGCGGTGTGGAATCACAGACAGACACGTATTTGAAGTAACATAGTAAAGAATAAAGAGACATCAATTATCAGTTTGATCCATGTAATGAGGGTGGGAGCGGAGGGCACGTAATCCCTCATCGTAACTCCTCATAAAATACAGATCAAACTTCAAACTGGTAAGTTCTCGTTTAATCTTACTATTTTACTTCGGAGTCACGTGAGTGACTTCGTGAAGATTTCAAAGCTCTGTGATTTCAAACCGTGTAACAGTTTTACTCACTCACTACCGAAAGCTCTTGAGGAAGGAAGTGTTATTGTAATCAACCAATGAATCTGTTTTGAAAACAAAACGGTATTTATTAACAACAACAAAAGAAAATAGCTCCCCCGGGCTTTAAATTAAATATTTGCAGTTTCTAAAATTCTGGCTGCAAATACGTCAGGTTTCACCAACGGCTTATGATAAAATTTTCGGAATGTGGATTCCCTTGACCATCCTGCTTTGTTGAGGATAATGTCAATAGGCACATCCATCCTTGCTGCCGATGATGTGGATGCTGCCCTGGTGGAATGAGATTTAAATATATTAATGTTTATCCCAGCAGCTTCCAATACCTGTTTTAACCATCTTGAAATGGTTTGGCTTGTTACCCTGCCATGTGGCTTTCTGTGGCTGACCCATAAGGCTCTCTCACTTCCTCGGATATTATGGGTTGTGTCAATGTAAATGTTTATGTGGGTCACCACACACAATCGTGGCTCTGGTGGGTAAGCCCGGAATGCCACTAGCGTGTTGGATGTTCCTGGCCTGGACTGTTTTATCAGACCTTGTATTGTGAGGTTATCTGATCTGACGTTGTCTCCATGTTGTCCAGTCGTAGTTTATGTAAGGACTGGACCCTCTGAGCAGATACTAGCGCCATCAGCATGAGCGTTTTTAAAGTCAATTGCTCTAAACTGAGAGATCTTGCTGGTGGTCTGTCCCGAAGGTATGCGAGTACAATACTGACATCCCAAATTTGTGTATATCTAGGGTTGGGGGGCTTGCTGTTAAATATGCCCCTCATTAGTTTGACCACCAGCGGATGGGATCCCATGGGCTGATGTCCTGCAGGTTTGAGGTAGTTAGAGAGTGCACTACGTGCCGTGTTGATGGCACTGTAGCTCATATCTTCACGATGATGTAAATCGGCCAGGAACTCCAGACCATTCGCTACTGTGGCTGTTTTGTAAGCAGTCTCCGTTTTCTGGCAGTACGTTTCCCATTTCCTGATGCTGGTTAGGTACTGCCTCTTTGTAGATGTTCTCAGGGATGCTGACATGGTGGCGATGGTTTGTTGCGATAACCCCAGATCCAGGTAAGGTCGGTCTAGAATCTGCAACCCAGGAGATTCATGTCTTTGTGGCATGGGTGGCTGATGCCTGATACTGGGTGAGTCAGTAACCCTGGATGACTGGGGAACACCATAGGTGCTTCCACCACCATGTCATGGAGAATTGGGAACCATGGCTGTGTAGGCCAGTCGGGCACTACCAAAATTCCAGATGCTGAATCCGTCTGGATTTTTCGAAGTACCCGACTGATGAGGCAGAAGGGAGGAAAGGCATAGAAAACAAACTTTCCCCAATCCAGCGTAAATGCGTCTACCGCTGCTGCCTCCGGATCTGGTTCCCACGCGACATAGATAGGTAGTTGGTGATTCAGTCTTGATGCAAATAAATCTATATCTGGCTTCCCATATTGCTTTACAATTTTAGCGAATGTTTTAGGATTTAACATCCATTCGATGTTGTCATTGAATTTACGTGACCTGGTGTCCGCCACTGTGTTTAGCTTACCTGGTAGATAGGTAGCTGAAAGCCAAATATGTCTTTCGACACACCATTGCCAAATCGTATTGACCAATTTGTCGCATGATAAAGATTTTATGCCACCCATATGGTTAATATAAGCCACCACCGTTGTATTATCTATTTGTAATCTAACATGCAAGTGATGCATATTAGATGCATATGCTTTCAAACCATAAAAGGCGCCCAACATTTCCAAAGAATTAATGCCCAGTGTAGATAGTAATGATGATTCTGAGTTAGTCCATCTACCACCTGTGCTGGATATGGAGTTAGTTGCTCCCCAGCCTTGAGCACTAGCATCTGTTTGGAGTACTAAAGTAGCATTAGTAATAACAATAGGACTATAACTGTGCCAAATATTTTGTATCCACCACTGTAGCTCTGATATCGCTTCAGGGGGTAACGTCATGACCCGGTCATAATGACCTTTGTGCTGTTTTAGGGCCTTTATCTTTGCTCTTTGTAAATTTTGATAGTGCAAAGGTCCAAATTGGATAGCTGGGAATGCTGCTACCATTTTGCCAATTACTGCTGCCACTTGTCGAATAGTTGGTCTTTTCTTTATCTTTAAGTTATTACATGATTGTATCAATGCAATCATCTTTTCCCTTGGCAGGGTAATAGTCATTTGGACTGAGTTAATTGTGAAACCCAGATAGTCCATAATTGTGGATGGATTTAACTTGGATTTATCTGGATGTAAGACAAAGCCTAGAGTCTCTAGGAGCTGTTTAGTAGCTGATACTGCTGCTACAGCCAATTCCATAGTTTTCCCAACTATGAGGATGTCGTCCAAATATGCCATGACTATATGGTTTCGTTTTCTTAACGTTGCCATGGCTGGTTTTAATATTTTTGTGAATAGTCTTGGAGCTGAAGTAAGCCCATTAGGCAGTGCTTTATACTGCCAAAGCTCCCCCATCCAGATAAATTTAAGATATCTGCTATAATCCTTATGTATAGGTACTAGATAGTAAGCATCTTTGAGATCAATGCTGGCCATATAGTATCCTTTGGAAATCAGTTGTCTAGCAGTCACAAATGTTTCCATTTTGAAATGTATATACTTAACAAATTCATTCAGGGATGTTAAGTCAATGATGATGCGACATCCACCATCCTTTTTACTTTTAGTAAATATGTTGGAAACAAATTCCAAGGGCTCATGAGTAGTTTTTTCTATGACCCCTTTGTTTATAAGCCTCACCAGTTCAGCTTGTCCCTCCTGTTGTTCCTTGTTGGAGAGTACAAATGCCCTCTCGGGCACATGTTGAACTGGCGGTATATTTGAGATAAATTCTATTTTATACCCTCGAATACTATTAAGTATATATTTATCATCTGTGATCCTTCCCCATGCTTCTTTGAACAAGTGTAACCTTCCCCCTGTTAGTAAGTCACCCTTATTCTCGATATGCGGGTAGGAACCAGATCCACCTACCTCCATGGTTATTGGCGGGGTTGTGGTTTTTTCTTTTTGAGTGTTCTTCCCTGTCGACGTGCTGGCGATGTTGGGGGGAGGCGCATTTTCCAGGGGGTCCGCTGCAGGCCCTGACCTAAAAAAGGTCTCTGGGGATAGTGCGGCCCCAAGCTTTGACCAGTCGCATATTCGGGACGCCGACTGGTAGATACAGTGGTGTGCTGCCGCCTGGGTGGAATGAAGAGCTTTGGTATGTTCGCTGCCGGTGGTGCCCTCATGAGGCTAAAGGTCTTGGACGCCTCCTCCATCTCTTTTAGCTGTTTGTTCAAGTCCTTCCCAAATAAGAATGAGTCGGTCTCTACTGATGGAGTTTTGCATAATCCTGCAAATTTAGGATTGAGGGCCGGCTTGATGTTGTCTCTTCTTAGGTTATTCAGCTCATATTGTGTCGTGCACATGAGTGCCAGGACATCCTGTTGGTGAGTGGTCATCTCTACGGTCTCGACACCCCGCGCATAGGCTGTTATAGCCGCCGTGAGGAGGCGAAGTATGCGCTGCAGTTTGACCTCCTGTGTCCGAATCGGTCCCCCCACGTTGCCCCATATTTGAGGATTGAGGCTCTTGACCTTGAGAGCCTCACAATTATCCGGGGCTGTGTGCTCCTCAAGCACTTGGGCGAGCACCTTCTCCTGCAGTGGTTTGTTGGAGAGATGGTTTATGCTGGCAGCCATCCTTGGCTCCAGCGGTGCTCCAACCCGTGGGGTAGCGACGAATCGGCTTACGACCCCCAGCAGCTCTTCCTGCACACCCTGCTCTCTTTCGGCTCCTTCCGCCTGCCCCATACTCAGACCAGCCTGCCCCTGGTCACCGATGCTAACCTCCCATTCCTGGTCCGAGGTCGCAAAGGGAGGTGCCGGACTCAGCACCATGGAGGGGGCGCCTGTCCTGTCTGTCCGAGAGCGCTGCTGCTCTCGGTAGACCATCCCCTCCAATAGCTGCTGGATGCAGCTTAGGCGGCTGTCTCTCCCCCGCTTTGGGGTGGACATTTCCCCCTCCGACGAGTCGGAATCGACCGGCCGGTTTGTCTTCCGGGTGGCTTTCCCAGCCCGCCGTGTAGGCTCTGGCGTGACTGGGACCGGCTCGGTCTGGGGAATTTCAAACCGCTGTTCAAGCGGTAGTACCGCCGGTTGCTGCCCCGCTGGAATTGACTCCTCTGGTGGAGTTAAAGCTCGGGCAGGTCTACTAGCGAGTTTTCTGCGTTGGGACATGTTTCTTCCAAAGAACCAACACCAAACTCGCTCCGTTCCCAACGCACCATTCACTTACCTGATGGTGCGTTTTTAAAGTGCAGCTGGAGAGCCTGACTCCAGCTGCCGCGCTGTTGCACTTGCTGGCGTAATGCCGCACCTGCGCCCTGAGCGGGCTTCTTCACGAAGTCACTCACGTGACTCCGAAGTAAAATTGGCACTAAATAATGATTTGTGTCTTCTCGTAATTTGAATACCCAGGTACTTGAATTTTTCTGTTGCAATTTTGAAGGGGAATTTTAGTAAGTGTCTCGAATCCTGTGGTTTTAAAGACATAATTTCGCTTTTATTCCAATTTATTCTATATCCTGAAAAAGAGCCGAATTCCTCAATTAGTGTTAATAAGGTGGGTATACTCGTTTGTGTATTAGTAATATATAAAAGGATATCATCAGCGTATAATGAAATTTTATTCTTTGAGTCCTTGCTGTTATATCCGTGAATATTCGGGTGATTTCTAATCCTTTCGGCCAGCGGTTCTATCATAAGGGCAAATAGCAATGGTGATAAGGCACACCCTTGCCTATTACCCCTTGATAAGTAAAATTTTGGAGATAGCGTATTGTTAGTTAATATTCTTGCCGTAGGTCTATCATAAAGTAGTTTAATCCATCTAATAAAATTCTCTCCCATATTGAATTTTTGGAGTACCTTGTATAAATACTGCCATTCTACTTGATCAAATGCCTTCTCTGCATCCAACGTGACCACTGAGATATCTTCATTGTCCTCCTTATGAGAGTACATTATATTAAAAAGCCTTCTCAAATTATTAAATGATTGTCTTTTGGGTATAAATCCCGTTTGATCCGTATTTATTAAATTGTTAATATAATTATTTAGCCTTCTAGCTAGAATCTTTGCTAAAATTTTCTGATCCGTATTTAGAAGTGATATAGCTCTATAAGAACCAGGTTCATCTAAATCTTTATCTTTTTTTGGTATAAGCGTTATTGTTGCTTCTGCTAGGGTTTCTGGTAGTTTATTTTCAGTATAAGCCTGCGTGTATAAATTAAATAATCTTGGTACAATTGACTCCTGAAATCTTTTATAAAATTCATTACTAAAGCCATCTGGTCCTGGGGTCTTCCCATTTTTCAATGAGTTTATTATTTGTTTTATTTCTTCACTAGTAATCCGTGCTCCTAATTGCTCTTGTTCTAAACTATCCAATTTTGGGAGCTTGCAATTATCTAAAAAATTTGTAATTTTACTTACATCTGTCTTTATTTTGGATGTGTATAAATGATGATAAAATTGGGCAAACCTCTTATTAATATTCTTAGGCAATGTTAGAAACTCACCATTGTCCGATTTAATTTATCATTCGACTTTAAAGCCAGTTTCACTGCTTTCCAAATGATTCCATTATACCTCTCAACCTGACCATTTCCAATAGGATGATATGGTGTTGTTTTACATGTTGCAATTCCTCTCTTAGAAAGGTAGTCCTTTAAATCTTTTGACATGAATGAGGTGCCCCTATCAGAATGTATGTAACTTGGAAATCCACAGAATGAAAACAGTTGATCTAAACATTTGATAACCATAGCAGCTGAAATATTTGGACAAGGAAAGGCAAATGGAAACCTCGAATATTCGTCAACTAAGGTAAGTATATAAACATTTTGAGAGGAGGATGGTAAAGGCCCTTTGAAGTCAATACTCAAACGTTCCATAGGTTGAGTAGCTTTGATGGCAAACATGGCTGATTCTGCAGGCTTTTCCCGCCCGAAATACTTTGCACATGCGCACACTCCTGAAATGTCCTGCGCATGCGCACTCCGGAAATGTCCCGCGCATGCGCACACTCTAGAAATGTCCTGCGCATGCGCACACACTAGAAGAGCTCCGCACATGCGCACATGCGCCCACTTCACAGGGGTTGAAGAGGCCCTCTGCCTGGATGATAGTTCAGGCCAGCTGGTCGCATCACAAATCTCAGGGCGCTGTGCTCCGCCCGTTACTCGTCCTCCCATTCCCCAGGGAAATGATTTACTCTTTGGCTTTGCACCAAGAGAAATCCAGGGAGGCCGACCACTTGTAGATACACAGCCCTCCTGTTTCTTGATAGTCATGTTGATATTAATTAGCTGTGTGGTAGCATGCTCTTGTCCACTGTTTTGAGTCCATGGGGACACAGTTTGAAAACTCCCAACCGTGTAATTAATCAAGCCTTAAAGAGAAAGCAAAACCAAATAGATTTGAAGGACAGAAAGATTCAGGAACTAAAAACTAAATTATGTGGGAATACTTTGCCATGAGAGCTTGCTGAAACCAAGGCAAAGTTTTTGAAACTTAAAGAAGCACACAGACAATTGCTCAAGTTGTGTGGCAGTATGAAAAAGAGGAACACTGTTTCAATTCACCAGTACAGAAAAGTTCACGAAAAACTAAAGGACAGGGAAGAGGATGTGAGACGCATCAAATTTGACAATCTTGTCCTCAAAGAAACAATCAAAACTCTGCAGGCTGCCAGTATTGTCAAGGCAAAGGTGGGCCAGAAAACTTACTCCTCAACAATAAGGATGCATGTGTTTAACTGTATTGTAAACAAAACTCCCACAGCAAACATTCCAATCCTGATAAGCCAGTTCTACAAGTGGAGTGGACTTGATCTGGATAGTGTTCCTCAACGCAGTGCAGTTGAACTTATGTTAACAGAGTCATCATAATGTTCTATGAGCTTGCCACTAATATGGAAAAGTATATCTAATCTGTTGCCATGGTACCGTGGGAGGACACCTCGGGGGATGTTCCTTTCATCCAAAAATGCAACAAATCCTTTTGGATCCCCTTTTCCATTCTTGTACCAAAGTTTGTTCATCTGCAGTATGGCATTTCCTGCTAGACAGTCCTTCCCAAAGAATTTGCCTCTGGATTCTTTGTGCTTTTTGAGGGCTGAGGGAAGTGACGTTGCGATGGAGTCAAGAGGATGCAAGTGGCAGTAGAGCTCATTCAAAGATTTACCCCACTCACTGTTCACAATCCTAATAGCAGCATGATTAGCGGCACACCTGTCACTCAGTGTATTTGTAATGTTGTCTATCACCTTTTGCCTGGTGTCTTGGAATTCCGTTTGCTCATTGAAATAATTAAGTTTCACACAAATTGTCAACTGTATCGCAAATATGTTGCGCATAGTTCTCAGCAGTCGACCAGCCTGCTGCAGAAAGACATTAATTTGTGGTGGCGAAGTATACACTGTTAATTTGGGTCTCTTCTTTGGTGGTTGCATCAAAACCAACAGTCAAATCCTTTGTTGCTGGGATCATCTCTGCTATCTGTATAGGGCCTGTCCCATCAGCAAGCGACTGCATGCGGCGAGCGCAACCTAACGTGGTCGCTTAAGCCGTACGGCCTCGCGGGGCCGGTCCCACTTCGATCGCCGGAGCCGTATGGAGTTGTGCCTGGCTGGTCCCGACATCGCGTGGGGCTCCGAAAAACTGACACTGTCCAAAATTTCCGCGCGGCAACGACCTGTTGGCCCGCAGCCACATTGAGGCCGTACGCAGCGCCTCGACGGGCATATGCAGCATCTCAATGCCGTATGCAGTGTCCTGATGGCGTACGCCTAGCGAGTGGCGTTGCGCAATGACCTCACCGCCCGGCGTGCAGTTGCGTGATGACGTAACCGCCCAACGCCGTGCCACGTCCAAATTCAGTCAGCCCACCTTCTGCCCAGCTGATTGGTGAGTATGATATCGGGACCAGCCCCGCACAACTCCAGACGGCTCCGTGGTTGGAAGTGGGACCGGCCCCGCGAGCATCTTGCTGCTAATTAGCTTTAGCTAAGTACTATAGTGGCCTGGATGAGGTCAGGAAAAGGCCAGACGCAGATTTAGAAGTCGTTTATTGAAAACAAGGCAAAACACACAGAACAGCTGCGGTCGCAGCTACCGGGAAACCCCGTGGGCAGACAATCGTCCCTGTCCCTCAAGAGCCGAGGGGAATGACCCAAGGAATAACCCCCAGGGACCAACACAGGAACCCCCCCCCCCCCCCCCAAGAACCAGGCACGAAACGGACAGGAGGGCGCACGTGGCGACCAGGCCGGGTGTGCACCATGCCTGGCACAGGAACAGCACCATGCCCACCCAGTTCGGATCATTAAGCCGTGCCTTCAGTGCAACCTTGAGTAGGCGGTGAAACCGCTCCACCAGGTTGTTCGCCTGCAGATGATACGCTGTTGTGTGGTGTAGGCGAACCTCCAGGAGGCGTGCCATGGCCGACCACAGTTCCGACATGAACTGAGGCCCCCGGTCAGATGTTATGTCCAGCGGCACCCCGAATCGGGCGATCCAGTGTGCCACCAAGGCCCGAGCACCAGTGGTCGTTAAGGTATCGGCCAGCGGAAATACTTTAGGCCTCCACATGAAGCGGTCCACCACGGTGAAGAGGTAGGTCATGCCCCGGGACGGCGGCAGCCGCCCCACGATGTCTACGTGAATGTGGTCAAACCTCTGCCGAGGGATGGCGAACTCTTGCAACGACGCACGCACGTGTCGCTACACCTTGGCGGTCTGACACGGGATGCAGGTGCGCGCCCAATGTCCAACCTCCTTGTGCAGCCTGTGCCACATGAAGTGGGATGCTACAAGGGCTGGTGTCGCCCGGATGGAGGGATGAGCAAGACTTCGAACACCCTGCGCCGCAAGGCGACGGGGACGATGGGTCGCAGAAATCCAGTGGAAACATCGCACAGCAGCGTAGCGCCCCCAGGGCCGCAGACAATGTCTTTCAACTGCAAACCCAATACCGCCATGCGATAGGCGGCCATTTCCTCGTCGACCAGCTGTGCGGCTGCCATGGCAGAATAATCAATACCGTCAGCGACTTGGACAACGGCGTGAACTGCAGGTCGCGATAAGGCATTGGCCACCCTGTTATACTTGCCCTCGACAAAACGGATGGAGATGATGAACTCAGACACATACGCCAATTGCCTCTGCTGCCGCGCAGACCACGGTTCTGAAACCTTGGCAAACGCGAAAGTTAGTGGCTTGTGATCCGTGAAGGCAGTAAAAGGCCTCCCCTCCAGGAAGTAGCGGAAGTGGTGTATGGCGAGGTACATGGCAAGGAGCTCACGGTCGAAAGCGCTGTAATGGCGCTGAGCACCACTGAGGTGCCTGCTGAAGAAGGCAAATGGCCACCAGCATCCGTCAACGAGCTTCTCCAGCACTCCTCCAACCGCCACCTCAGCAGCGTCCACCGTCAGGGCGGTCGGGGCATCCTCTCGTGGGTGGATGAGCATCATGGACCCAGCCAGGGCCTCCTTAGCGCTCTCTAACGCCGCTACTGCTTCATCAGACCACTCAACCTCCTTGCGATGACCAGCAATCAGGTGGAAAAGCGGGCGCATGATTGCGGCCACCGCTGGCAAGAGACGGTGATAATGCGCAACCATCCCCACAAATTCCTGGAGGCCCTTAGCTGTGGTCAGACGAGGGAACGAGCGGACAGCATTCACCCTGGCCGGCAGAGGCACCACCCCTTGTGGAGTTACGTGGTGGCCGAGGTAGTCAATGGCCGTCACCCCAAAACGGCACTTGGATACGTTGATAGCCAACCCATAATCACTGAGACGTTGAAACAGCTGTCGGAAGTGGATGCAGTGCTCCTGCCGTGAGCGGCTGGCTACGAGTATGTTGTCCAAGTAGATAAATACAGGTAAAAGTCCAGGCCATGGCACAGACAGTCTATAAGCCGATGGAAGGCCTGCACGGCATTCTTCAAGCCAAAAATTCGAACAGTCCAAACGGTGTAATAATTGCTGGCTTAGGGATATCATCAGGGTGGACCGGTATCTGGTTGTACCCTTGCACAAGGTTTGAATTGAATTGAATAACCTTTAATAATCCTTTACAGGAAATTACAGTGCCACAACAGCTTCAAGACAGACATAACACCACACATTTCCACAGATAGCTTCAATACTTAATAAGTTAAAATACAATGAATGAATACTAAAAAAAAAAAATCCAAAATTATTTTTGTGCATTATAAAACCTTATAGCAGCAGGTATACAAGACTTCCTATATCTCTCCATTTTGCACATTGGTGCAATCAGTCTCTGACTGAAGATGCTGCACTTGATCACCTTCAGGGCGTGGAGTGGGTGAGTGGGGTTGGTCATTATTGAACTTAGTTTGTTCAGAGTTCTGGTCTCTGCCACCTGCTGGACCGTTAGTTGCTCAGCCCCAACCACTGAGCCGGCCTTCCTGATCAGCTTGTCCAGTCTGTTTTTGTCCGCTATGTGGGCGCCTTCTCCCCAACAGGCCACAGCAAAAAACAGAGCACTGGCCACCACTGAATGGTAGACACTGCACAGTAGGGGTTGGCAGATATTAAATGACCTTAGCCTCCTTAAAAAATACAGTCGACTTTGTCCCTTCCTGTACACCGCCTCCATATGACTCTTCCAGTCCAGCTCACGGTTCTCCTTGGAGAACACCGATGCTCCGGCCAGATGGGCATTGAAGTCCTGAATGTGCGGGACCAGGTACCTGCGAGTCAGTAAAAGGATCACTGATGAGCTGCAGACGGATGTCGGGCGGGAGCAGCTGTAGGTAAGCATATTTAAATAAAAAACAGGGCTCGTGGTCACCCATATGGGCAAGCATGTCCTCCAGGAGGGCCAGCGGTCACCTAGGCTGTCCATTCGGAGAATCCATGCTGCCCACTCAGACTCGCTAAGGCCAAACCTCCTGATGAGCTGGGCCTTGAGGCCCCTATATTTATTAACTGCCATGGGGGACGCTGAGGTAAAGTTTAACTCACCTCGCTGAAGAGCGCTGACCACGTAAAAGTACTTAAGGGCCTGTCCCACGAGCATGCGCTTGCATGCGGCAAGCGCGACCTAACGTGGTCGCTTGAGCCATACAGCATGCGGCAAGCGCGACCAAACCAGAAGCGGGAGCCGCGCGGAAGTCGAATGAGTGACACGGCGTCGAGGCGGCTGCAGACAATTGTCCCTGTCCCTCAAGAGCCGAGGGGGATGACCCAAGGCATGGCCTAATCCCCAGGGACCGCCAAAAGACCATGTTTCCAGTCACTGCGTAGGCCACGCTCACGCAAGAAGCAAATAGACCTGTGGAAAGAATTACCCTCCCTCCCCTTCTCCCCTCCCTCAGTGTACCTTCGATTGTCCAGCATCTGCAGTTCCTTCTTAAACACGTCCACGCCTGTTCTTTTGTGCTGTTGTCTGTTGCTCGCGAGCCTACCCCGTGTTGCTCGCGAGTCTACCCCATGTTGCCCGCGTGTCTACCCCGTGTTCCCCGCGAGTCTACCCCGTGTTGCCCGCGAGTCTACCCCGTGTTGCCCGTGAGTCTACCCCATGTTGCCCGCGTGTCTACCCCGTGTTCCCCGCGAGTCTACCCCGTGTTGTTCGCAAGTCTATCCCGTGTTGCCCGCAAGTCTATCCCGTGTTGCCCGCAAGTCTATCCCGTGTTGCCCGCAAGTCTACCCCGTGTTTACCCCATGTTGCCCGCAAGTCTACCCCGTGTTGCCCGTGAGTCTACCCCGTGTTGCCCGCGAGTCTACCCCGTGTTGCCCGCGAGTCTACCCCGTGTTGCCCGCGAGTCTACCCCGTGTTGTCAGCGAGTCTACCCCGTGTTGTCAGCGAGTCTACCCCGTGTTGCCCACGAGTCTACCCCGTGTTATCAGTGAGTCTACCCCGTGTTGCCCACGAGTCTACACCTTGTTGCCCGCAAGTCTACCCCGTGTTGTCCGCGAGTCTACCCCGTGTTGCCCGCAAGTCTACCCCGTGTTGTCAGCGACCCCGTGTTGTCAGTGAGTCTACCCCTTGTTGCCCACGAGTCTACCCCATGTTGCCCACGAGTCTACCTCTGAGTCCGCACACGTACTTGTGGAAGGAGGGAACTGTTCAGATGGGACGGACTCCACTTGAACCCAACTGGGACCAGACTCCTGGCAAAGCTGGCAAATGATCTTTGATAAATCCCATGATTCCTTGCGTTTTCCGGAATACTGAACTCGCTTATTGGCATTCCTCAAGGTCATTTTTCACTGCTGCTGCATATACGGCCGGCCTTTCAGTATAGCCCTGGGGCAGCCTAGTCCAGGTGCATTGTTGATCATTGTAGGTAAAAGCAAATGGGAACTGGCTGTCTTTGTGCAAGGGTATGGAGAAAAAGGCTGAACGTAGGTTAACTCCTGTCAAGATGTTGGCTTCCACTTTTCCCATTGGCAACATTAAAACATGAACTGACCGTTTGTCCTTCAGCCTCTCTATCATCTCCTCTATTTCCTTTGCTACTGCTGCAGGTCTAATAGCTATAATCAAATGTGGCTCTGAGGTGTCTCCCACCTTTAATCAATCCCTTTGGTTTTGAGAGAGGTGGACCCCTTTACCTGATCGCATTTCTCTGCACTCCCTCCAACAAGCACTTTCCCTGATGCATTCTGAGGCCCTTTGCCATTGTTATTTTCTGCCAACCGCAAGAACAGACCTGGAGCTTCTTTCCCTCTACCACTGAGCCTCTGTCCTTCATTGATACACTAATCCTACTCATTGTCTTTCCCATTCCGTGACTGTAATGAAATATATGCAGGATTCAAGGATTCAGATCAATTTTTGGCGGAAGCACATGATGGGCATCATCGTAAAACATGGCATCTTTGAAGGTAGATTTATTGACAGAAGTGCTATCTGTACAGTTGTAGGGACTGTAATCGCGTGGCTGGGTGCTACTGTGATTATTTGACGGCTTTGGACCCATGCGATTTGGCTGCGGAGCTGTTGAAGGAACTTTTCAATCACAATTCTTTTAAAATTTTATTTTTAGATTCAACTTTATTGTCATTGCACATAGTACAAGCACAGGTACAACAACATGCAGTTCTGCATCTAACCAGAGTGCAAAGTAGTAAAGTGCTGATTAAGACAATATATACAAATGAGGATATATTGGTGTATGTACATAGGCAGATACATATATACAGATAGTTGTTAAGGTGCAAAAGATGGACATGTGCTATATTCTGGTGAATAAAAGCTTAACTATAAGAGTTCAAGAGAGTTTATTGTCATGTGTCCCTGATAGGACAATTAAATTCTTGCTTTGCTTCAGCACAACAGAACATAGTAGGCATTGACTACAAAACACATGAATAAATAAACTGATAAAGTGCAAATAACAGATAATGGGTTGTTAATGTTCAGAGTTTTGTCCGAGCCAGGTTTAATAGCCTGATGGCTGTGGGGAAGTAGCTATTCCTGATCCTGGTCGTTGCAGTCTTCAGCCTCCTGTACCTTCTACCTTTGATAATACTGCCAGCCTTTTTGAGGCAGCGACTGCGATAGATCCCCTCGATGGAAGGAAGGTCAGAGCCGATGATGGACTGGGCAGTGTTTACTACTTTTTGTAGTCTCTTCCTCTCCAGGGCGCTCAAGTTGCTGAACCAAGCCACGATGCAACCGGTCAGCATGCTCTCTACTGTGCACCTGTAGAAGTTAGAGAGAGTCCTCCTTGACAAACCGACTCTCCATAATCTTCTCAGGAAGCAGAGGCACTGATGAGCTTTCTTGATGTTGCTTTAGTGTTCTCGGACCAGGAAAGATCTTCAGAGATGTGCACGCCCAGGAATTTGAAGCTGTTGACCCTTTCAACCATCGACCCGTTGATATAAACGGGACTGTGGGTCCCCATCCTACTCCTTCCAAAGTCCACAATTTATTACATAAACTATAAATAATACTGATGAGAAGGGGGGGGGGGGGGGGGGAGATTACGGCCAGGCCTGTGAGTTCAGCAGGGTAATGGTGTTGGGGAAGAAGCTGTTCCTTAGTCTGCTGGTGCGAGACCTGAGGCCCCTGTACCGCCTCCCTGATGGGAGGAGGACAAACAGTCCATTGTTGGGGTGTGAGAGGTCCTGAATGATTTTGCCAGCCCATCTCAGACACCGTGTGCGGTGAAGGACAGCCATGGCAGGGAGCGGGGCACCGATGATTTTCACCACCCGTTGCAGTGCCTTCCTGTCAGCTGTGGTGCAGCTGCTGTACCATACCGTGAAGCAGGTGGTCAGGATGCTTTCTATAGTACAGCGGTAGAAGTTGGACAGGATCTGAGGGGCCAGGTGAACTTTGTTAATCTTCTTCAGAAAGTAGAGGCGCTGCTGCGCCTTTTTAATCAGTTTGTCGGTGTTGAGGGACCAGGACAGATCCTCAGATATGTGTACCCCGAGGAATTTGTAGTTGGAGACGCGCTCCACCTCAGTCCCGTTTATGTGGATGGGGGGGTGTCTGCAGCCTCTGGTCTTCTGGTAGTCCACAATGATTTCATTCGTCTTCTGTGTGTTGAGGACAAGGTTATTATTGGTACACCAAGCTGCCAGGTTCTGGACCCCCTCCCTATAGGCTGATTCGTTGTTGTACCTGATCAGTCCTACCATTGTCCAGGTGGGTCAGAGCTGAGTGGAGAGCCACTGATATGGCATCCTCTGTTGACCTGTTGTGCCGATAGGCAAACTGATGGGGGTCCAGTGTGGGAGGGAGGCTGGATTTGAGGTGAGCCAGGACCAGTCTCTCGAAGCACTTTGTGATGATGGGGGTGAGTGCCACTGGGCGGAAGTCGTTGAGACTGGGCACTGGCACGATGGTTGTGGTCTTGAGGCATGTAGGGACGACACCCTGGGCCAGTGACAGACTGAAGATGTCAGTGAAGACCAGGGATAGTTGTCCAGCACATGCCCTGAGCACACGCCCGGGGATGCCATTGGGGCCTGCAACTTTGTGCTCATTCACTTTGCTCAGTGCATCTTGTACAGCAGAGGTGGAGAGACTGAGGGGTTGTTCATTCAGGGGTGGGGCAGCTTTGATGTTTTGGCTGGTGTTTTATTGTCCCGGTCAAAACGAGGATAGAAATAGTTTAGCTCGTCAGGAAGGGAGGCGCGTTGACTGGGGGGAAGGTATTAACGTTATTGTAGTTGGTAATGGACTTGATGCCTTGCCACATGCGTCTGGGGGCAGAGTTAGATTTGTTAGATAGATAGCCTTTTATTGTCATTCAGACTTAGTCTGAACGAAATTGCAGCAGTCATACATATAATACAATACAATAAAACAACAATAAACACACATTAACATCCACCACAGTGAGTCCACCCAGCATCTCCTCACTGTGTTGGAGGCAAAAGTCTTAGGTCGCAGTCTCTTCCCTCCTCTTCCCTCCCTCTGCGCTGGGGCGATACCACCCCCCCCCCCCCCCCCCTGGCGGATGATGTAAAAAACAGTCCCGCGGCTCAAACACCGCGGCCCGGTGAAGCTGCCGCCCACCAGTCCTGCAGAAACAGCTGCTGGCCCGCGGCCGAACCCCGGACTCAGGCCACCGCCGCCAGAACACCGTCCCAGCCACCCTCACGTGAGTACTGTGCCGTCTTCAGCCTCAGGCTGGGCCGCCCCGACTTGAGCGCCGAACCTCCCCCGGACCGGGCCGCCCCGACTTGGGCGCCGAACCTCCCCCGGACCGGGCCGCCCCGACTTGGGCGCCGAACCTCCCCCGGACCGGGCCGCCCCGACTTGGGCGTCGCTTCTCCCCCCGGACCGGGCCGCCCCGACTTGGGCGTCGCTTCTCCCCCCGGACCGGGCCGCCCCGACTTGGGGCCGAACCTCCCTCGGGCTGCCAGCGCCGCACCTTCCCGAGCTCGGCCGCTCCGACGGGAGCCTCGTTCCACCCTCGGGCTGGCCGTCCTCACGGGAGCGTCCCAGCCTCTTCCAGCCCTGAGCCGGACCACCCTCACGGGAGCGAGCTCAGAGCGAGTCCTGACGGTGCTCTGCCTCCGGAGCCTCGAGGTCGTCAGCTCCATTTAGGCCTCAGCACAGACGGAGGCAGAGAAGGGGAATACGACAAAAAGGTCGTATTCCCCCGCAGGGAGAGACTGCAAACCCCGTTTCAACCCCCCCCCCCCCCCAAAACACAAGCTAAAACCAAAAAAACTAAACTAACCAAACAAATAAACAACATAAAAAACACAAAGACAACGGGACCGCCGATAAGCCGCTGCAGCCAGAGCCGCGCCGCCACTCCGAAGTGTGTAGTTGTAGTTGTTATGGAAATGCTCCTCAATCCGCCGTTTATGATTGAGTTTAGCAATCCTAATTCCCATTTTCAGATTGGCCCTGGATGAGCTGTATCCCTCAGCGTCGCCAGATCTAAAAGCGGCATCGCGAGCCTTCAGCAAGAGTCTGACCTCTCTGCTCATCCACAGCTTCTGATTAGGGAAGGTCTTTATTTGTTTGTGGGTTGTGACGTTGTCGGTGCAGGATTTTATGTAGTGCAAAACAGATGAGGTGTATGTTTCAATGTCCACTTGAGAGTCAAAGGTGGCCTGAGTGGCAAACAAACTCCAGTCTGTTTGCTGAAACTGCTCCTGTAGTACAGAGACAGCCCCTTCAGGCCAAACCTTCACTGTCCTCATAGTTGGTTTCACACGTCTGATGAGAGCTGTGTGTTTGGGGAGCAGGAACAGAGAGAGGTGGTCCGACTGTCCCAGGTGGGGGAGTGGGAGGGCTTTGTAGGCTTCAGCAATGTTTGTGTCCACTAATGTTTGTGTACAATGAGAGAATAGTTATGGGGAGTGTGGGATGAACATTTCAAAACTGTTCTGCTGCTGCTTCTCGAGACACTTGGAGATCTTTCCCATCTGCAAGGATTTCTGTCATTTGCGGAGGGTTATTAGGCTTGTGCCCCCATACCTCCCACCCCTCAACATTTTCTAAGCTGGAGCGTGAGTGGGAGTATGTATGACGTTGTTGCAGTTATAATTCATCATCCTCTGCATTGGTGAGCCACCCATCAAGGCAGGGTTGTTCAGGTTGTACAAAGCTTGTGGCAAAACAGACAACATCCTTTCAGAAGGTAGATAAAAATTCCGGAGAAACTTAGCGGGTGAGGCAGCATCTATGGAGTGAAGGAATAGGTGACGTTTCGGTTCGAGACCCTTCCTCAGACTGATGTGGGGGTGGAGGGGGCGGGAAGAAGAAAGCAAGAGGCAGAGACAGTGGGCTGTGGGAGAGCTGGGAATAGAATAGAATAGAATAGAATGCTATTTATTGTCATTCAAACCTAGGTTTGAACAAAATATCATTTCTACAGTTTTTTACATTACAAAACAATCCAAGACCCACACTTAACACAGTTTACATAAACATCCATCACAGTGAGTCTCCAACATCTCCTCACTGTGATGGAAGGCAAAGTCTTTATCTCTTCCTTTTGTTCCTTCTCCCGCGGTTCAGCGGTCCAACTGCAGTGTCGAGGCGAACTGGGGCTCCGATGCTAAAGCCCCCGGCGGGCGATGGTATGTCCTGAGGCCGTTTAAGCCACGCCGGGCGATGTTAGGCTCCGACTCCATGTCGTTTAAACCCGCGGTTCCAGCGGGAGAAGTCGCCGTTGCGGAGCTCGGAAAAGCGGTTTCCCACCAGGGACCTGCGAGCTCCCGATGTTCCTGTCTGCGGCCGGTGCCTCCGAACGCCAAAGTCGGGTCGCAGCCGCACGCCACCACAGCTCTTCCCGCTCCGAAGTTGACCAGCTCCGCAATCTCAGTTCCGTAGGCTCTGCAACTGGAGCCCTCTGGTTAGTCCCGGCCAGAGGTCGCCGCCGGCTCTACGATGTTAGGCCCATCGACATCCAAGACCCAACAGGGAATTGTCGGGTCCCCGCACAGGGAATAGATTTAAAATGGTTTCACCCACAGCACCCCCACCACCCCCCACATATACGCAACTAAAAAAAATAATAAAAACTAACTCAAGACATACATTTAACAAGACAAAAATAAAAAAAGATAGATGACTATAGTCGAGCCGCTGCCGTTAGGCGCCGCCACTCCGAGAAGGGGAGGGGGAAGAGGGAGAAAGCAAGGACTACCTGAAATTGGAGAAGTCAATGTTCATACCAACAATGTCAGAACAACTCTTAAAAGTATGTGCATAGCAATCTGTGGTGTGAATTTGTGGAATGGTCTGGAACAGGAGATAAAACGTAGTACAAGCATAATTCAGTTTAAAAATATGTACAAAAATACTTGTTTAAAGGGGTATTGGGATGAGGATAGGTGATTGTGAGTGGGATATTTGTTATACTGATTGTATTGGGAAGGGTGATTATAGAATGATGGGTTGTATATATGACTAAGATACTATAGTATATGAGGGTTTTTTTTTTTTAGTTTTTTTTTTTATGGCTTTGTAAATATTTGATTAGTGTATAAATGTAAATATCGCTGCTAAATTTGTATAAGATAATTGCAAGCAGTTGAATAAGGGGTGGGAATTAATAAGCTTTGGCTTCTTCCTGCTCCTTTTCAGACACATCTGATTTCATTTATTTATAGATATTGTTTGTGACACTTTATAAATATTCTTCTTTTGTTTTTGTATGCTGTTTCACACTTACATTTTATTCTGTTATTCTGTTCAAAATAAATAATAAAATAAATAAATAAATACCGCTGGGGTGTAAGTTACCCAACCATCCTTTCAGGATATAGGTAGGCATACAGTAAGAAGCTTAATCTGTCCTTAAGCAGATCATTCATCCTCTCAATCAAGCCTAATGCTTGAGGGTTTAAGAAAGAACTGCAGATGCTGGAAAAATCGAAGGTAGACAAAAATGCTGGAGAAACTCAGTGGGTGAGGCAGCATCTATGGAATAGGAGTACAAACTATTCCTTCACTCCATAGATGGTGCCTCACCCGCTGTGTTTCTCCAGCATTTTTGTCTACCTTAATGCTTGAGGGTAGTAAGGAATGTGTAACAGCCAATGTACACCATTGTCAGATGCCCATCCTTGTACTTTTTATCCTGCAAAGTGGGATCCATTGTCAGACGGTATTTCTAGATGTAGTCGGATAGAAGCTGCTGAAGACCACGGAGAGTATTATTCTGATCAGCCTCGACAGAAGGCATTGCCATCAAAAGGCCAGAGTTTGTATCAACCATTGTTAAAAGATATTGGTATCTTTGTTGCAGGGGAAGTGAACCAACGTAGTCAATCTGCCAAACCTGTGCAGGGCTGCTCCCTTGCTTAATGTGTGCCATTCGTTTAAATAATGGACGTTTTTTAACTCTTTGGCTGACATTGCACCGAGACACACGCTCTCTAACTTTGTCAAAGGAGAGCGACAAACCTCTCAGTTTAGCCCACTGTACTATGTGACTTCTTCTTGTGTTTGAGGCAGCAGAGGTTATGTAACGCCCTCCAGGCTCTGTAGCCAGTTAGTCAGGAGGGTACACCTTCCACTTGCATTGCCGTCCATTCCACGCCGGCATTGATGGTGGTCTTGGCCTTGGTGAGGCCTTCCGCATTCCGTTGCAGCAGGGTGATGCCATCCGGTTCGACATCCGTAGGTGCCCGCCCTAAAAAGGAAGCAAGCTCCGGGTTGGCGCCAAGCTGCGGCGACTGAGGTTGCATTAAGGCTGCAAGCTGTTGTTATTTGTTCGTTGTTGTTTCTGCTGCTGTCTCTGTTTGTTGTTGTTTTCATAACTGGGATCAGTTGACAGGGCTCACCACGGGGGAGGTCGACAACATCAGCCCCACTAAACGGCTGTGGCGTATTCATTCAGGTCCATTGCCGAGCCTTTGAACATTGCCCAGTTTACTGACTCCAAGCAGTCTTGTAGTTGTTCCTCTGCCTCTCAAGACCAACTCTGTGCAGTCCTCACTGCTGGGGGTGAGCTCTTCAGTTGCTGCCTGTATGCAGGAAGAAGCAGCACGGCTGAGTGGTCGGATTTCCCAAAATGAGGTTGAGGGATGGAGCAATCTGCATCTCTGATGGTGGCAGAGCAGTGGTCAAGGGTGTTTAATCCTCTAGTGCTACAGGAAATGTGTTGGTGGAAGTCAGGGAGTAATTTCTTCAGGTTGGCTTTGTTGAAGTCCCCGGCTATGATGGTAGAGGCTTCGGGGTACGCTGACTGGTATTTGTTGATAAAGGCGTGCAGCTCCTCCAGTGCGAGAGGACGTCTGCCTGGGATGGGGTGCGGTCAGGGAGGTGAATTCCCTCGGGAAGTAGAAGGGGCGACACTTCACCACCAGATGTTCCAACAGCGCATCTTAAACCTATGTCCTCTGGTCCCCGATTCACAGCATAATCAATTAATTTGGATGTCCCATCCAATCTACTCACTCGCTGCTCAGAACTGCTGCTCCTCTGCCAACCTCCACGTTAACTTTAGTTTCTGCCTGTGTTTGTGGTCCCACACCCGGGGTATTTGTGCCTGAGCTGCTGTAAGGGGCATTAGTGCAGCTTGTTGGGGTGGGGGTACTGCGGTGGTGGTAGGAACAGCTCATGGCTGGGGTTCTATTGCTCCTGTCGTTCATCTTCTCGGCTCCATTGTGTAGGTATGTTGCAAAACGTACCTTCAGCAGCGCTGCAGATCTGTCGCTGCCCATGTGCGCGATTTTGGCGCCTTTGAGAGGGGAGCGGGTTTAAAACGCGATTTTCTCTCGGCTATTCAAATCAAGGTTGTTCAGCCTACTTAGTTGCTGACGAAAAATCGCTGCGAGGTTCGTTCGCTGCAGGTATTTTTAAACTAAATTGGTTCGTTTAATTGCTATAGTAGGTTAAAAATCATCCTCTATACCCGTGACCGCCGCAAACCGGCCGGATCTCATGTAGGGGACAAAGCAAGGTAGGTTGTTTATTTTTACATTAAAAAGCGCTTCTTAAGATCCCTTTATACAAAATTTTATGTTGCGAGTAGCTAATTTGGGGGCCCATTAAATCCTGCAGTATTTTTCTGGGCATATGGGGTACAAATTCACCCCAATGGGAACGTTCCAAACCAGCGCGTTCCACAGAGTTCCACAGGATCCCACTCGAAAGCTGATTTAAATGGCCATTAATTTACAACAATTGAACACTGAACTCCTTCCATTTGGCCTATAAATTAATGTCAATGAGATTTAAAAATCATGTTTTATAGTGAATTCTTGTCTGAATGTTCTTTGGACAGTTAGGCTATTTAAAAATGTTCATCTTTCCTTAAAAATGGATAGATGTTTAGATCTAGTAATTGAATTTTGGAATTAGCTACAATTGGGTAACTAACTAATTATATGCTTTAATTTCAGGTCATCCAAATAAGATTGTTTAATATTTGTTTAAGAATGCTTCAATCTATAATAACTGAAAATGTCTTTCAGTTCTCTTAATTTTTAATAATGTTATGGGCTTTAGACTGTCCTCGATCATAGCTTTTGTGTTAAGTCAATGGAAAATCAATAGGGAATAAGATAGAATAGAATAGTTTCTTTATTGTCATTGTAACATGAACCATGTACAACGAAATTTAAAAAATGTCAGCCAGTCAGTGCACCATTCAAACATTTCTAAAAGCTAACGATACATACAAGATAAAATATTAAAAGATAACCAACTAAAATAAATATGATGAAAATTGCACGCATAGACACCCAACCCTCCATCCTTCTGTCGATTTCACAGTGTACCACAGTCCCTTAGGATGTATCGCCGCTGCGTTCCTTGGCAGCTACATTTAGTGCTTTTATAGCAGTGGGGTAAAAACTGTTTTTTAGTCTGTTCGGCCTTGTCCTTGTAGATCTGTACCGTCTGCCTGACGGCAACAGTTCAAACAGGGAGTGTCCGGGGTGGGAAATGTCCTTTATATTACTCTGGGATTTTTTGATGCAGCGGGAACTGTGTAAGTCCTCCAAGGTAAGGAGAGGGCAGCCGACAATCCTCTGGGCGTTGTCAATGGCCCTCTGGAGTGCTTTCCTCTAAGCCGCTGTGCAGCTGGTGTACTATACGCATACACAGTATGTTAGTATGCTCTCAATGGAGCACCGATAAAAGGACAGCAGCAGTCTCTGAGTGATGTTATTCTTCCTGAGCACCCTCAGGAAGTGTAGTCTCTGTTGGACCTTTTTCAGCAGCGCAGAGGTGTTCACGCCTCACGTCAGGTCCTCCTCAATATGGATTCCCAGGAAGCAGAAATCCGCCACCCTCTCCACACAGTCCCCTCTGATAATCAATGGTACCATGTCCGTTTTATTCTTCCTAAAGTCTATTATTATTTCCTTTGTCTTTAAGGTGTTGAGGAGCAGGTTATTTTCTTCACACCATACTGTCAGCTGCTTCGCCTCATCCCGGTAGGCGTACTCGTCCCCCCCCGGAGATGAGTCCCACCACCGTAGTGTCATCCGCAAATTTGACAATGGTGTTGCTGTGGTGGGCGGGGGTGCAGTCATGTGTGTAGATGGTGTAGAGCAGGGGGCTCAGTATGCAGCCCTGTGGAGAGCCGGTACTGAGGCTGAGGGCCGTGGATGTATGATGGCCCACTCTGACTCTCTGGCTGCGACCCGACAGGAAGCTATTTATCCACATGCAGGTGGAGTGTGGAAGTCCCAAGTCCCCCAGTTTGTCCACCAGTTTGTGGGGAAGGATGGTATTAATAGCAGAGCTGTAGTCCACAAAGAGCATCCGCACGTAGCTCCCCCGCTGCTCCAGGTGGGACAGTGCAGCATGGAGAGCTGTGGCTACGGCGTCCTCTGTAGATCTATTTGCTCTGTATGCAAAGTGGTGGGGGTCAAAGCTTCGGGGCTAATGCTAATTTCCGAGGATGAAAATGGCCATACCTGTTTTAATACTGAAGATATGAAAGTGAATTAGGTGTCAAATTAAACTTCGTTTTATGCTTTATCTGATGGGATAAATTGCAGACTTGATTTTTTAAATCTCAAAATTTTGTAACATTGCTACATTGTGGAGCTGTTACATTTTCCTGTTTAACCACCATTTGAGCAGCCACTGCCCCTGTTTATTTTGTTGGTCTTCAGTTTTCTTCCCATCCTCCTTCTCCCGTTTTCTGTTACTCATTTCCGTCATGTCATGTCATGTTGTCGGTTCCACTCTCGTTTCCAATCACCAAATGCTGCACAATTCACTTTTTTTTCTCATCGGTTAGAGTTTAGTTTATTGTCACGTGTACCGAGGTCCCGTGAAAAGCTTTTGTGGTGTGGCTAACCAGTCCCTGGCTAGGGTCTCTGTCCATTAAAACCTCCTCTAAGCAGTTGATGCTGTCTTTGTTAAAGAAGCATCTGGGCAAAAAGTCTGTTGACATTTCTAGTCCACTTGTCCCAATTCTTTAAATCTGCTAGAGGACTGGCCGCCATTTTGGAACAAAGAATGTTCCGGAATCCCCTTTGATGGTGCTTGGCTTTGTCCGTTTCCCATTTCTGTGACACGTTAATGTATTCGAGTGGATGTAAACAAATTTTTTTACCTGCACTTTTTTTTAACTATTCGTACTGTTTTATCAGGAACTGGATTGTTTTTATTTATGCGTGAAATGTTTAAGTTTTTATGTGCGATGCTCCGGTATTCCCTGAGAAAAGTCTTCTCATTTTGCACTGTACAATTGTTGCTTTGAATGATGACAATAAAAGGATGATAATGATAATGATAATGATATACTTGACACGTTAAACATTTACTTCCGGATGAACACATATACACTTAAGACTAAACAGGAACCAATTTTAAACAGCAAGTCTAGTTCCCAGTTTACATTGTTCACCCTCATAAACTGAGACCTTATCAATTTATCACTTTAAATTTATTTTCCTGAATCTCCACTTATCTTAGGAAAACTTAAACTCTACATTTAGACTATGTCATGCCAAGTATTGCTCCGAATCCTTATGCTGTAAGATTTGAGGCCGTCCTCAAATGAAATGTTCAGTTTATGTGAACTGGGGCCTTATACAACTAATCACCTTCAACTTATTTATGTAAAACCTTGACTTAATCAATTTGCAATTTATCAAAATCCTACTATGTACCTTTTACTTCGTTGCCAGCAGACATCCCTGATGTCCTTTAAGCTGGCTGATTCCCACCCATTGATTTGGACTGCACTACAGATACGGTGTAGAGCAGTTGGATCCAATTCCTGAACCCCTCCCCAAAGCCAACTTTGGAGAGCACGTCCCTCATGTACGTGTACGATATCCTGTCGAAGGCCTTCTCCTGGTCCAAGCTGACTAGGCAGTCATCCACCTGTCTGTCCTGCACGTAGGCGATGGTATCTCTCAGCAGCGCTAGGCTGTCTGACATTTTCTTGCCTGGTGCAGCACAGGTTTGGTCCGGGTGGATCACCTGTCCTAGAGCAGACTTGACCTGGTTGGCGATGGCCTTAGACAGGATCTTGTAATCAACATTCAACAATGTGATGGGTCTCCAATTCCTTATATCCTTCATCTCCCCCTTCTGCTTGTAGATTAGGGTGATGCTGCCCTTCCTCATGGAGTCTGACATGCTGCTGGCTAGAAGCATGTCGTTGTACACTTCCAGCAGGTCCGGGCCCACCCAGTCCCACAGAGCCGAATACAACCCGGCCAATAAGCCATTGCTTCCGGGAGTTTTATTTGAGTCAAAGGAACGGATGGAGCCAGTCAGCTCCTCTAGGGTCAGTGGTTGGTCCTGACTCTCCCGCTTGTGGTGAAAGTGACCCATGGCCGCACCTCAAGGGCCAATGGCACCGACTGGATTCCATTGGTCATGACCATCAGTGAGTTCTTCAGATGAGCAGAGATAAGACTGTATTGGGATCCAACACCAACGCAGCCTTCTGATCAAGACACTGATTTGCTTTCCGATACTCGATGGTCAATTACTGAACTGAGAAGCCAGGGTTGGATCCCGGGTGACATGGTCACTAGTGGTGCTACCGACAAATGCCCCCTGTGACTGTTTGTGTGTCTGGCTTCTCAGTCCTCAGAAACTTTTAGATCATCCATTTACATAACTGTGCCCCAACAGAGGTCTTTGAATATTCAGAGATGACTTGGTAGCCACAATATGTCCCCCTTGTAAATATGTCAATCTGCAAAGTTATTTCTTCACGCTCAAGAAGTGAAAGCTTAGTAGATGATTATAGCCATTGAAATGATATTTAAACATCTATTGTTGCCTTAGTGTGTAAAACAAATATAAACTCGATGTACTTTGTGTTTTGGAGATCCTACTGTGAGGGTCTCTAAGAGAATGTGTTTCTCTTGATAAATAAAGACTTTCACATCAACAACTTCAGCCTCCGAGTGACTTCTTTCAAAACTGACGACAGAGACACATTTCAACTCAAAAGACGTTGAAGCTCGGGCCGATAATTTAGCTGGTGATTTTATGTAAATGGTAGGGCCTGGGAGTTTAGTGGAACAGAGAGACCGAGGGGTTCAGGTACATTGATCTCTTAAAGGGGCGACGTAGGTAGGCAGGGTGGTGAAGAAGCCATGTGACACACTTACCTTCATCAGTCAGGGCATTGGCTACCAAGGCCTGCTGGATCCCCCGGTTACTAACCATTTTAACTCCCCTTCCCATTCCCATACTGTCCTTTCTGTCCTGGGCCTCCTCCATTGCCAGAACATGGCCACACGCAAACTGGAGGAATAGCACCTCAAATTCTGCTTGCGTAGCTTACAACCCAACAGTATGAACATTGAATTCTCCAATTTTAAGCAACCTCGTAACGAACCCCTGCCCCCCCCCCAACATTTCTCCCCTTCTATTCCTCATCTGGACTCTCACCTATTTCTCCCTTCCTCCTGCTACTTTTCTCTCTCTGGCTACATAATTCAATTCTGTCCATTCAATAAACATTCAATCCTGTCTCATCTCTGTTTTCATCTCTGGTCTCGGTTCCATCCATCTGCCGATCAACCAGCCCCTTGAGGGCCTGTGTCCATCTATCACTTGCTGCACTTTATCCTGCCTCCTCCAGCTTTCTTCTGCCCTTCTACATTCAGTCTGTAGAATGGTCTAGACCCTAAACACCCCCTATCTGTGTTCTCTAGAGATGCTGCCTGACCTGCTGAGTTACTCCAGCATTTTGTGTCCATTGAATGCAGAGATGGGAGGTGATGTTACAACTATACGAGTTATTGGTGGGACCACATTTGGACACTGATCGCTCAGCTAAAGGAAGGAAATTGTACATAAAATATTCAGGAGGATGTTACTGGTTCTGGAGAACTTGGGTTATAAGGAGAGGCAGGATAGGCTGGAACATGTCTGGAGATAAGAGATTGAGGGGTGACCTATGGAGGTATTTAAAATCAAGATCGGCACAGACAAGGTTCATAGAAGCATAGACAATAGGTGCAGGAGTAGGCCATTCGGCCCTTCGAGCCTGCACCACCATTCAATATGATCATGGCTGATCATCCAACTCAGTATCCCGTACTTGCCTTCTCTCCATACCTCCTGATCCCTTTAGCCACAAGGGCCACATCTAACTCTCTTAAATATAGCCAATGGTCACAGTCTTTTCCCCAGGATAGGGGAAATAGATTTAAGGTGGGAAGGGAAAGATTTAAAAGTTTTTTCTCGCAGAGGGTGATGCGTATGGGGAACGAGCTGCAAGAGGAACTGATAGAGGTGGTAAAATGACAATATTTAGAAGCTGTTTGGACAAGTTCATGGATAGGAAAGATTCAAAGAGGTTTCAGGTTCTTGATTAGTACACATGTCACAGGTTATGGGGAGAAGGCAGAGAATGGGGTTAGGAGGGAGAAATAGATCAGCCATGATTGAATGGCGGAGTAGACTTGATGGACCGAATGGCCTAATTCTACTCCTATTCCTTATGATCAGTTAAATGCAAGAAATTGGGACCATCTTTGTCGTGATTCACTGTGTTTTGTGTTGGACCGAACCAGCAATGGAATAAGTACGTTAAACAGGTCAGAGTTGTAATCTCTGTCGGCAAGAAACAAGCAAAGCACTGACTGAGAAATAGAGAACACTGGAGGAGTTGCAACATCCAAATGACCTCTTCACCTAATGCCCTCTGGTCCTCGATCCACCTACTCTGGACAAGAGACTGTGCATTAACCCGATCTATTCCTCTCATGATTTTATACAAGATCACCCCTCATCCTCCTGCGCTCCAAGGGATAGAGTCCAAGTCTATTCAAGGTCTCCCTATAACTCAGACACTCTAATCCAGGCAACAGCCACGTAAATCTTCTCTGTACCCTAGATAGACGCAAAAAGCTGGAGTAACATAGAAAATAGGTGCAGGAGGAGGCCATTCGAGCAAGCACCGCCATTCATTGTGATCATGGGTGATCATGGCTGATCATCCCCTATCAATAACCCGTGCCTGCCTTCTCCCCATATCCCTTGACACCACTATCCCCTAGAGCTCTATCTAACTCTCTCTTAAATCCATCCAGTGACTTGGCCTCCACTGCCCTCTGTAGCAGTGAATTCTATAAATTCACAACTCTGGGTGAAAAAGCTTTTTATCACCTCAGTCTTAAATGACCTCCCCTTTATTCTAATACTGTGGCCCCTGGTTCTGGACTCAACATTGGGAACATTTGCCCAACATTGGGAACATTTTTCCTGCATCTAGCGTGTCGAGTCCTTTTATAATTGTATATGTTTCTATAAGATATCCCATCATCCTTCTAAACTCCAGTGAATACAAGCCTCAGTGGGAGTAACTCAGTGGGAAAGGCAGCATCTCCGGAGAGAAGGAATGGGAGATAAAGATGGGTCTCGACCCAAAATGTCACCCTTTCCTTCTCTCCAGAGATGCCGCCTATCCCGCTGAGTTACTCCAGCTTGTTGTGTTTACCTTCGGTTTAAACCAGCATCTGCAGTTCCTTCCTGCACTTCTCTGTTCCCTTTCCAGCTTGATAGAGAAATAGAGAAGTTGTGTAATAGAGAAATTTACATAGAAACATAGAAAATAGGTGCAGGGGTAGGCCATTCGGCCCTTCGAGCATGCACCGCCATTCAATATGATCATGGCTGATCATACAACTCAGTATCCCGTACCTGTCTTCGCTCCATACCCCCTGATCCCTTTAGCCACATGGGCCATATCAAACTCTCTCTTAAATATAGCCAATGAACTGGCCTCAACTACCTTCTGTGGCAGAGAATTCTACAGATTCACCATTTTCAGTGTGAAAAAAAAATTCTCATCTCGGTCCTAAAAGACTTCCCCCTTATCCTTAAACTGTGACGCCTTGTTCTGGACTTCCCCAACATCGGGAACAATCTTCCTGCATCTAGCCTGTCCAACCCCTTAAAAGTTTTGTAAGCTTCTATATGATCCCCCCTCAATCTTCTAAATTCTAGCGAGTACAAGCCGAGACTATCCAGTCTTTCTTCATATGAAAGTCCTGCCATCCCTGGAATAAGCCTGGTGAACCTTCTCTGTACTCCCTCTATGGCAAGAATGTCTTCCCTCAGATTAGGAGACCAAAACTGTACGCAATATTCCAGTTGTGGTCTCACCAAGGCCCTGTACAACTGCAGTAGAACCTCCCTGCTCCTATACTCAATTCCTTTTGCTATGAATGCCAACATACCATTCGCTTTCTTGACTGCCTGCTGCACCTGCATGCCTACTTTCAATGACTGGTGTACCATGACACACAGGACTCGTTGCATCTCCCCTTTTCCTAATCGGCCGCCATTCAGATAATAGTCTGCTTTCCTGTTCTTGCCACCAAAGTGGATAACCTCACATTTACAGAACGGATTATCTGATGGAACTTTAAATCGCAATAAAGACGGGCTATTATATAAAAGATGATGATCCACAGCCCATTGTTGAGTATCTCTCACCCTGACGTCAATGTGGATGGAAGGTGTGTTGTACCCCTGGTGGGGACGGGTCTGCCGTGCAGTGGCATCTGGCCCCATGGAGGCTGTTGAGTCGGCGGCGGGCGGAGCGGAGCGACCTGCAGCTGCTGCTCAGCGGGTCAGGCAACATCTGGAGTACATGGATAGGAGACTTTTTGGGTGGGGACCCGTCTTCAGACTAATTGTACTGGGGTGAAAAATCTGGAAAATGTTTGGGGTGAGACAAAGCCTGGCAAATGATAGATGGATAACAGGTGAGAGGGGGAGGGGATAATTGGCAGATGGGTAGACTAAGGTCATAGGAGAGAGGTAGAGATAGTCATAGAGTGATAATGTGGAAACAGGCCTTTTGGCCCAACTCACCCACACCGGCCAACAATATCCCAGCTACCCTAGACCCACTTGTTTGCTCTTGGCCCATAACCCTCCAAACCTGTCCTATCCATGTACCTGTCCAACTGTTTCTTAAATGATGGGATAGACATAGCCACAACTACCTCCTCTGGCAGCTTGTTCCATACTCCCACCACCTTCTGTGTGAGAAAGTCACCCCTCTAATTCCAATTAATTCTTTTCCCCTTCACCTTGAACTCTCCCATCATCGCCAGAACTCACCAACAAGCACCAAGACCTGGCTTGGCTGGCGGTGAAGGGAGCCCTCCCAGTCAGATCCTTCCTGCACCGTCGGAACCTCACTACCAGCGCACGCTGCCCTCGGGACGGCTGCTATGGAGAGGAGACGGTTGCCCACCTCTTTGCAGAGTGTGGATTTCCAAAGTTTGGAAAGGTCCAATCTGGAGAGGTCTGCAAGGGTCCCTGTCACGGTTTAGAAACATAGAAACAGAAAATAAGTGCAGGAGGAGGCCATTCGGCCCTTCGAGCCAGCACCACAATTCATCGTGATCATGGCTGATCGTCCCCTATCACTAGCCCGTGCCTGCCTTCTCCCCATATCCCTTGACTCCACTAGCCCCTAGAGCTCTATCTAACTCTCTCTTAAATCCATCCAGTGATTTGACCTCCACTGCCCTCTGTGGCAGGGAATTCCACAAATTCACAACTTTCTGGTTGAAAAAGTTTGTTCTCACTTCAGTCTTAAATAGCCTCCCCTTATTCTAAGACTGTGGCCCCAGGTTCTGGACTCGCCCAACAATGGGAACATTTTTCCTGCATCTAGCTTGTCCAGTCCTTTTATAATTTTATATGTTTCTATAAGATCACCCCTCATCCTTCTATACTCCAGTGAATACAAGCCTAGTATTTTCAATCTTTCCTCATATGACAGTCCCGCCATCCCAGGAATCAATGTCGTGAACCTACGCTGCACTGCCTCAATCACAAGGATGTCCTTCCTCAAATTAGGGGACCAAAACTGTACACAATACTCCAGATGTGGTCTCACCAGAGCCCTATACAACTGCAGAAAAACCTCTTTACTCCTATACTGAAATACTCTTGTTATGAAGGCCAACATTCCATTAGCTTACTTTACTGCCTGCTGTACCTGTAAGCCAACTTTCAGTGACCGGTGTACAAGGACGCCCAGGTCTCGCTGCACCTCCCCCTTACCTAACCTAACCCCATTGAGATAATAATCTGCCCCCTTGTTTTTGCCGCCAAAGTGGATAACCTCACATTTATCTATATTATACTGCATCTGCCACGTATCTGCCCACTCACTCAACCTGTCCAGGTCACCCTGCAACATCCTAACATCCTCTTCACAATTCACACTGCCACCCAGCTTTGTGTCATCCGCAAACCTGCTAGTGTTGCTCCTAATTCCCTCTTCCAAATCATTAATATATATGGTAAACAGTTGCAGCCCTAACACTGTGCCTTGCGGCACTCCACTCGCCACTGCCTGCCATTCTGAAAAGGACCCGTTCACTCCTACTCTTTGCTTCCGGTCTGCCAACCAATTTTCTATCTATTTCAACACCCTACCCCCAATATCATGTGCTCTAATTTTAGTCGCCAGTCTCCCGTGCAGGACCTTATCAAAGGCTTTCTGAAAGTCTAGATACACTACATCCACTGGCACCCCTTCATCCATTTTACTTGTCAAATCCTCACAAAATTCCAGAAGATTAGTCAAGCATGATTTCCCTTTCATAAATCCATGTTGACTTGGACTAATCCTTTTACTGCTATCTAAATGTCCCATTATTACCTCTTTAATAATTGACTCCAGCATCTTTCCCACCACCAAAGTCAGGCTAACTGGTCTGTAATTCCCCGTTTTTTCTCTTGCTCCTTACCTTGAGAAGTGGGATAACATTAGCTATCCTCCAATCCACAGGGACTGACCCTGAATCTATTGAACATTGGAAAATGATCACCAATGCGTCCACTATTTCTAGAACCACCTCTCTGAGGATCCTGGGATGCAGACCATCAGGTCCAGGGGATTTATCATGCTTCAGTCCCATTAGCCTACCCAATACTATTTATCGCCTAATGGAAATGTCTTTCTGTTCCTCTACCCCCTTAGATCCTCTGTCCTCCAGTACATCCGGGAGATTGTTTGTGTCTTCCTCAGTGAAGACAGATCCGAAGTACCTATTCAACTCTTCTGCCATTTCCTTTTTGTCCATAATAATTTCACCCGTGTCTGCCTTCAAGGGACCCACATTTGACTTTGCTACTCTTTTCCCCTTAACATATCTAATTAAGCTTTTACTGTCCTTTATATTCCTGGCCAGCTTCCCTTCATACTTCATCTTTTCAACCCATATCCGTCTGTTGTCCTATGAAAGTTTCCCAATCCTCTGGCTTCCGGCTACCCTTTGCTGTGTTATACATCTTTTCTTTTAGTTTTATTCTATCCCTAACTTCTCTTGTCAGCCACGGTTGCCTGGTACTCCCCTTAGAATCTTTCTTCCTTTTTGGGATGAAATGATCCTGTGTCTTCCGGATTATACTCAGAAGTTCCTGCCATTGCTGTTCCACCGTCATTCCTGCTAGGATCCCTTTCCAGTCTACCTTGGCCAGCTCCACACAAAGTGCTGGAGTAACTCAGCGGGTCAGGCAACATCTCTGAAGAAAAGGGACGGGTGACGTTTCGGGTCGGAACTCTTCTTCAGACTGAAAGTAGAGGGGGGGGGGGGGGGGGGGGGGGGGGGGGGGATGTGGAGGTAAGAAAAGGCCAGAACAAATTGTGAAATTTGTGAAATAAAGAATTTGTGGAATTCCCTGCCACAGAGGGCAGTGGAGGCCAAGTCACTGGATGGATTTAAGAGAGAGTTAGATAGAACTCTAGGGGCTAATGGAATCAAGGGATATGGGGAGAAGGGTTATTGATTGGGGACGATCAGCCATGATCGCAATGAATGGCGGTGCTGGCTCGAAGGGCCGAATGGCCTCCTCCTGCACCTATTTTCTATGTTTCTATGTTTCTCTCTCATGCCTTCATAGTCCCCTTTGTTCAACTACATCACTGACACTTCCGATTTAACCTTCTCCTTCTCAAATTGCAGACTAAAACTAATCATATTATGATCACTACCTCCAAGCGGTTCCTTTACCTCGAGTTTTTCTTATCATATCTGGTTCATTGGACAACACTAAATCCAGAATTGCCTTTTCTCTGGTCGGCTCCATTACAAGCTGCTCTAAGAATCCATCTCAGAGGCATTCTACAAACTCTCTTTCTTAGGGTCCTGAACTAACCTGATTTTCCCAGTCTACCTGCCTATTGAAATCCCCCATCACCACAGTGGCATTACCTTTGTTACAAGCCAGTATTAACTCCTGCTGCAACTTACACCCTACATCCGGGCTACTATTTGGGGGTCCGAAGTTAACACCAAATAGTGTCTTCTTGCCTTTACAATTCCTCAACTCAATCCACAGTAACTCTATCTCGTCAGTCCCGATGTCTTCCCTTACAAGGGACTGAATTCCATCCCTCACCAGCAGAGCTATCCCCCCCCCTCCCCCCCTCTGCGCACCTGCGTGTCCTTTCTATAGGATGTATAACCCTAAATATTAAGTTCCCAGGCCCGATTGTCCTGCAGCCAAGTCTCAGTAATCCCCACAATGTCATATCTACCAACCTCTAACTGAGCCTCAAGCTCATCTACTTTACTTCTTATACTTCGCGCATTCATATACAATACTTTTAATTCCATGTGCATCACTTCCACTGTCCTCATTCCACTTCCCCACGGCACAGACCCTCTCCCCTGTCCTCCCTTCTCCCCTCCCCCTCACTTCCATTGCTCTCATTCCAGTTCCCCACTTGCCTACTCGCCACCACTCCACTGCTTCCCCCGTCCCTTCGACTGCTCGGAGTGCAGCAAGAGCTTCACCAGCTACAGCAGCAGCTGCAGCACAAAAGCGTGCCCTCAGGCGAGAGGCCCTTCACCTGCTCCACCTGCGGTAAGAGCTTCACGAGCTTCATGACCAGAAGATCCACCGTCAAGTGCACATGGGCTTGAAGCCCTATTGCTGCTCCACCTGTGGCAAGACCTTTGCTCGGATGTCGGGGCTGCTGGTGCAACGGTGGGTGCACAGCAGTGAGTGGCCCTTCACCTGCTCTGACTGCGGCAAAGGCTTCAAGTCGTCGTCAGACCTGAAGGTGCACAGGCACCTGCACACCGGGGAGCGGCCCTACACCTGCGGCCAGTGTGGCAAGGGCTTCACCCAGTTACCCCACCTGCTGTCCCACCAGCGCACCCACAATGGCGAGCGCCCCTACACCTGCGGCCAGTGCGGCAAAGGCTTCATCCGCTCCAGCTACTTGCTGTCCCACCAGCGCACCCACACCGGCAAGTGCCTCTACACCTGCGCCCAGTGCGGCAAGTGCTTCACCCAGTCCAGCTACTTGCTCGAGCACCAGCGCACCCACACTGGCGAACGCCCCTACACCTGTGCTCAGTGCGGCAAGGGCTTCACGTGCTCCACCAGCCTGCAGTCCCACCAGCGGGTGCACACCAGCGACCGTCCCGTCCCCAGCCCCGTGTGTGGAGAGCGCTGGGCTATGGCCTCCAACCCCTTGTCTCTGCAACGTGTGCACACCAGTGGTCAGCCCTACAACTGTCTGTACTGTAGTGAGGCCCTTGACAGCTCGCGAGGGTTACAGTAGCACCGGTGGACCCACACTGGCGAGTGGCTGTTCCCACTGCAGCAAGCGGTTCAAGAGAGCACGGGGTCTGCGGGAGCACCAGCGGATACACACCGGAGAGAGACCCTTTGTGTGCGCTGAGTGTGGCAAGGGTTTCACCCTGTGGCAGCACCGGCGGGTGAAACCACCCACTCAGCCCCCCATCACCAAACCCCTCACTCGCCCCTCCCCAATCACCCCTCCCCCCACTCACCCATCCCCAATCACCCCTACCCCACCCGCCCCTCCCCCCACTCACTCCCTGCCCCACTCACCCATCCCCCACTTACCCCCTCTCCCACATCCCTCCCACACTCACCCCCTCCTCCACTCACCCACTCCCCCATTCACTCCTTCCCCCATTCACCCATCCCCCACTTACCCCCTCCCTGTGCGCCGTTCATGAGGCCAAAGGGCATCTGCAGGAACTTGAAGAGGTTGAATGGAGGTGATAACCAGCAACGAATGGAGGAGGAACCATGTTGGTGAACGGCTGCTAACCAGCAGCCGTCCGTTTAATTCGTTTTTTTTTTCAGTTTTTAGTTAGTTGTGTTTGTCGTTTTTTCGGAGAAATTGACTTCTTTTTGTGGGGGGAAGGAGATAACCTTACTTGTGGGTCCCTACCTGGTCGGTGAGGCAGCTCTGGGCTGCCCGTCGACCCGTCCTCGTGGCCTACCAGCGGGCTTGGAGCGCCGTTTCCTGGTGGTGACCGCCCAGCACCTCGGCTTCGGTGGCGGCACAGCGCTGGAGCGCCATCGCGGAGCGGAGCGGGCAATGCCTTGTCGGGGTCACCGCACTTGATCGACGTGCTGGAGCTCCGGTGAGCTGGACCGCCGAGAGCAATACCTCCGGGCTGCGGGTCTGCGGAGCGGAGCGGGCGGCGCCGACATTAACATCGGGAGCCTGGGAGCTCCAACTCGGTGCGTCCTTGTCGGCTAAGAAGCGGCCGTTTCAGATGGCCCAGCCGCTGTGAGGACTTTCCCGACGCCGGGGCAAGACCACGCGGCTAGGACGGCCAGGAACATCGGGCCTCCGTTGAGGCAACAGTGGTGGCCTTACTAGGCCTGACTTTTGGGAGAACTGGGGTTGGGGACTGGACTTTTGTGCCCTGTGGTAACCACTGTGGGGGGATGATTTTCTGTATATAAGGTACTTTGTTAGTCTTTGTCCAAGATGGCTGTCGGAAGGGAGAGTGGACGCTGGCGCGCTTTAGCTGCCTCTGCTCTCTCTTCACAATGTGTTTTTTTTGATTTTTTGATTTTGTGTCTTTGGAGCGATTTCTATCTTTAATTTGTGTATTGATGATGTCCTTATTATTTATTTTTCTCCGACTATGTTTTTTTTCTCTTCTGTTTAATCTTTGTAAGGTGACCTTGAGATTTGAAAGGCGCCCGAAAATAAAATTTATTATTATTATTATTATTATTATTATAATGGCCGCCTCCGCTCGCACGGGAATCTGGTTATATCCCCGGACTAAGTCGACTTTGGAAAAGAGCTTTGCCCCAGCCAGATGGACTGAGAAATCTTGTACATGGGGAATGGGGTAACGATTGGCAGTTGTCGCCTCATTCAGGCGGCGGTAGTCACCACAAGGTCCCCAGCCCCCAGAGTCCTTCGGTACCATGTGCAGCGGGTAGGCCCATGGGTTGTTGGATGCCCATGGCCTCCATTTTCCGAAACACCGCCCTCGCTATCAGGACCTTGTCGGGGACAATCCTGCGGACGTGGAGCGGCTGACACGATGTAGAATATGGTGCAGCACACCATGTTTCGGGCTGGTCGAGTCGAACTTCGGGGTCACAATGTCCGGAAACTCGGCCGGTATCTGCATACATACAGTCCACCTCCCCCACTGGGTTGTGGATTGGCGCGGCGGACGCAGTAGGGACGTTGAAGCTTGGACAAGGTGTTGCCTCCTCACGTCCACCAGGAGAGATTGCGCTCGCACGAAATCTGTGCCCAGCAATGGCTGGACCACGTCTGCAACAACAAATGGCCAGGTGAAGTGGCACACACCAAAGATGATCGGGATAGAGCGGATGCCATAAGTGGAGATGGAACTGCCGTTCACAGCGGTTGGGGGGGGACGCTTACCAGCACGCATATGTCCACTCCGGAGGGGGGCAAAACACTGACCTCCGCCCCGGTGCCCCCCCCCCCCCAAGAACCTGAGCCCCGGAAACGAACACGGTATTCTCCTGCCCTCACTCTCCCCGTCTCCTTCTCTTCCCCCTCTCTCTACCCGCTACCCCCTTCCCTCTATCTCCTCCCTCTTTCTCTCCCCCTTACTATCTCAACCTCATTCTCTGCTCATCTCTCTCAGTTCTATATTTGAACTGAGAGAGGGAGGGGGTGGGGGAGAGGGTGAGGGGGGGGGGAGAGAGACGGGGAAGAGAAAGAGGGGGGAAAGAGAGAGGGGGGAAGAGAAAGTTGGAAAGAGAGAAGGGGAAGAGGGAGAGAGGGAGAGGGGGGGACAGAGAGGGAGGGCGAGGGAGGGTCAGAGAGAAATTACGCAACCCTGACACCTTTGCCACCCCCAGGATATGTTTTTGGTGACCAGCTCTCACCAATATTCCCTGAAATAATTGCTGGACTGATTGTGAGATAGAGAGAGATTCCCCTCAAGGCATAAGGTCAGGGTGGGGGTGGATAGAGAGAGGGAGGGAGAGAGAGGGAGAGAGGGGAGAGAGGGAGAGAGAGAGAGGGAGGGAGAGAGGGAGAGGATAGGAGAGAGGGAGAGGGAGGGAGGGGGAGAGAGAGGGATTTGAAACGGAGAATATGTTGATTGGTCAAGTGGTTTTCACATACAAGGAATTTAACTCCGTGCTCCAGCGGCGGGTGGCAACAAAAAGGAGGGGGGGGGGGGGGAGGGTGAGGAAGAAAGGGGAGAGAGAGAGGGGGAGAGGGAGTAGAGGAGGTTTACCAGAATTCTGCCAGGATTAAAACCTGAGGTTTTTTTGAGAGTAGACAAAAATGTTGGAGAAAAACTCAATGGGTGAGGCAGCATCTATGTGGAGCGAAGGAACGTTTCGAGTGGATGTTTCGGGTCGAGACCTTCTTCAGGCTGATGTGGGGGTGGGATGCAGGAAGAAGAAAGGAAGAGGTGGAGACAGTGGGTTGTGGGAGAGCTGTGAAGGGGATGGGAAAGAAGGAGCAAGCAAGGACTACCTGAAATTGGAGAAGCCATTGTTCATACCGCTGGCGTGTAAACTACCCAAGCAAAATATGAGGTGTTGCTCCTCCAATTTGCGGTGGGACTCACTCTGGCCATGGAGGAGGTCCAGGCCAGAAAGGTCGGATTTGGAATGGGAGGGGGAATTGAAGTGCTGAGCCACCGGGAGATCAGGTTGGTTGTTGTGAACCGAGCGGAGGTGTCCGACAAAACGATCGCCAAGCCTACGCTTGGTCTCGCCGATGTAGATCAGCTGACATCTAGAGCAGCGGATGCAATAGATGAGGTTGGAGGAGATGCAGGTGAACCTCTGCCGCACCTGGAACGACTGCTTGAGTCCATGAATGGATAAAGCGACAAGTGTAGCATTTCCTGCGATTGCAGTAAGGGGTTGGTCTGGTTGGGAAGGGATGAATTGACCAGGGAGGTTCAGAAGGAATGGTCTCTGCGGAAAGCCGATAGGGGAGGAGATGGGAAGATGTGGCCAGTGGTGTGATCCCATCAGAGGTGGCGAAAATGTTGGAGGATTGGTTGTTGTATGTGACAGCGGGTAGGGTGGAAGGTGAGGACAAGGGGGACGCTGCCCCTTGTTACCAGGGGGGGGGGGGGGGGGGGGGGGGGGGGGTGATGTGGAGTGAGAGCAGAGTCACGAGGTATAGAAGAGACCCTGGTGAGAGCCTCATCAAGAGTCGAAGAGGGGAACCCAGTTCCCTAAAGAATGAGAACATCTCTGATGCCCTGGTTTGGAACCCCTCATCCTATGTGCCGATGAGGCATAGACGGAGGAATTGGGAGGAGGGGATTTGAGGGGAGTCCTTTTGAGAGAGTCTGTTAATTGTGGAATAACTGTCGAGGCACTCAGTGCAGGAACCGGCCCTTCGGCCGAACTTGCCCACACCGATCAACATGCCCCATCTACACTAGTCCCACCTGCCCGCTTTTGGCCAATATCCCTCCAAACCTGGCAGCTTGTTCCATTCACCCATCACACGCTGTGTGAAAAATTGTCCCTCAGGTTCCTATTAAATCTTTTGCCCTTCACTTTAAACCTATGTCCTCTGGTCCTCAATTCCCCTACTCTGGGAAAGAGTCTCTGCATCTACCCGATCTATTCCTCTCGTGATGTTGTACACGTCCATAAGTTCACCCCTCATCCAAGGAATAGCGTCCCAGTCTGCCCCAACCTCTCCCTGTAGCTCAGGCTCCTCGAGTCTTGGCAACATCCTCGTAAATCTTGTCTGAGCCTTTTCAAGCTTCTCAATAGCTTTCCTGTAACACAGTGCCCAGAACTGAACCCAATACTCTAACTGCGGCCTCACCAACGTCTTGTAACATGATCTCCCAACTTCTATACTAAATACTCTGATTAATGAAGGCCAAAGTGCCTAAAGCCTTCTTGACAACCTTCGACTCCACCTTCAAGGAGTTTGTTTGACTTTAAACATGTTACATCTTCACAGATCATCCTCCCCCCTCCCCTCCCCTCCCCTCCCCTCCCCTCCCCTCCCCTCCCCTACCATCACATCCTCCCCCTCTCCTCCACCCTCTCCCTCTCTCCCTCCCCTCTCGCTCTCGCTCTCTCGCTCTCTCTCGCTTATCCCTGCCCCTCTCTCCCTCCCTGCTCTCTCACCTCTCCCTCCCTTCTCCCTCCTCTCTCTCTCTCTACCCTCTCCCTCTCTCTACCCTCTCCCTCTCCTCTCTGTCTCCTCTCCCTCTCTCCCTCCCACACACATTAGAAACATATAAAATAGGTGCAGGAGTAGGCCATTCGGCCGTTCGAGTCTGCACCGCCATTCAATATGATCATGGCTGATCATCCAACTCAGTATCCCATACCTGCCTTCTCTCCATACCCCCTGATCACTTTAGCCACAAGGGCCACATCTAACTCCCTCTTAAATATAGCCTATGAACTGGCCTCAACTACCTTCTGTGGCAGAGAATTCCACAGATTCACCACTCTCTGTGTAAAAAATGTTTTTCTCATCTCGGTCCTAAAAGATTTCCCCCTTATCCTTAAACTGTGACCCCCTTGTTCTGGACTTCCCCAACATCGGGTACAATCTTCCTGCATCTAGCCTGTCCAACCCCTTAAGAATTTTGCAAGTTTCTATAAGATCCCCCCTCAATCTTCTAATATTCTAGCGAGTACAAGCCGAGTCTATCCAGTCTTTCTTCATATGAAAGTCCTGCCATCCCAGGAATCAGTCTGGTGAACCTTCTCTGCACTCCCTCTATGGCAAGGATGTCTTTCCTCAGATTAGGAGACCAAAAATTAAATACCCCAGGTCTCCTCTGCAGGGGAGTTTGAGACAGGGAGGATCAGAGAGTCAGAGACAGAACGAGAGCGAGAGAGAGGAGAGAGAGAGAGAGAGAGAGAGAGAGAGAGAGAGAGAGAGAGAGAGAGAGAGAGAGAGAGACAGACAGACAGACAGACAGAGACACACAGAGACACAGAGAGAGAGACAGATACAGAGAGAGAGAGAGACAGATACAGAGAGAGAGAAAGACAGAGAGAGAGAGGGAGAGAGAGAGAAGAGTGTGAGAGAGAGGGGGGTGAGAGAGAGTGAGAGAAAGAGAAAGGGGGGGAGATAGGAAAGGTGTGAGAGAGAAAGCGAGTGAGAGGGAGAGTGAGAAGGAGAGAGAGGGAGGGGAGTGTGAGAGAGATGGAGGGTGTGAGAGAGGAAGAGAGTGAGTGAAGCAGAGTGAGAGAAATGGAGAGAGGGGGGAGCGAGTTAGTGCATGAGGAAAAGATGAAGCTGGCCATTCGCCTGCTACCCGTACTAGAGGAGAGGAGAGCAGAGGGGAGGAGGAGGAGAGGAGAAGGGGAGAGAAGAGGAGAGGAGAGGGGGGAGCGAGGTAGTGCATGAGGAAAAGATGAAGCTGGCCATTCGCCTGCTATCCGTACTAGAGGAGAGGAGAGCAGAGGGGAGGAGGAGGAGAGGAGAAGGGGAGGAGAAGGAGAGGAGAAGGGGAGAGAAGAGGGGAGGAGAGGAGAGAGGGGGAGGAGGAGAGGGGAGGGAGGAGGGGAGGGGGAGGAGAGAGGAGAGGGAGGAGAGGAGAGGAGAGGCGATGGGGAAGGGAGGGGGGGGGGGGAGCGGAGGAAAGAGAGAGGGGAGAGGAGATGAGGAGAGTAGAGGAGGGCGGGAGAGAGAGATGTATTCCCTTTATCCTGTATCTGTACACTGTGAACAGCTCAATTGTAATCATGGATAGTTTTTCCACTGACTAGAGCACGCAACAAATACAGCTTTTTACTGTTCCGCGGTGCAATAAACTAAACTAAATTCTCTCTCCCCTCTTCTCTCTCTCTCTCCCTCTCTCTTCCCTCCTCTCTCTCCCTCTCTCTCTCTCTCTTCTCTCTCTCCCCACGTCTCTCTCTCTCCCTCTCTCTCGCTCCCCCCCTCTCTCTCCCCACCTCTCTCCCCCTCTCTTTCTCTCTCTCTCCCCCACTCTCTCTCTCCCAGGGCCGGCTTGGAGCCGATTTGACCGATTGCTCCCAATTGGGCCCCGCGCCTAAGCGGGGCCCCGCATTAATGTTCCGTATTTCGTACGGAATACGAATTCTCTTTGTTAAAGAATAAAGATTTTTTAATTCGCCTCTACTCCCGCACCTATTGTCTATGGTTCTATGACTGCGTCCAACTGCTGTCTGGTTCGTTGATCGGTTTGTTGGATATGAACGGTTTTGGGAGAGAAAAATGCTCACGGCAGACCAAACGTGTTAAACGTGTTAAACAGAAATTGGTCAGATATTGAGCTTTACACAGTGATAAACCATGTGAAATAATCACTGAATTTAATTTTAAATGAATGTACCTGCATGTATTTAGTTTAGTTTGGAGATACAACAAGATAGTCTGGTTGATACAACCAGATTAGTTTGGAGATACAACCAGACAGTCCACTGAGTTCGCACCCACCAGCGATTTTTGTTACAGAATTGACAATTTTATTTGGTGGCCAATCAAACGCTGTTCCAGAACAACCTCATTATTTTATTTCTCACCGGTTCATACGCTTCTCTTTAAAATTCCCATTCTCCAGAACCTCCCTCAATTAATTTCTCTTTGTTCAAATCCAGTCCTCTGATTCTCCTATTGTCTTTTCCATCACCAACATCTCCCTCCTTTATCTATTTCTGTCCTTCCAATTTCGGGCAACTGGGAAGATTCTTTCTTTCCAACTCTTACTCTCCCATTAATTTGGGGGGGATTGTGAGGCTCCAAAACGGTAAAGGTTGAATGTTATAATCCACATTAATCGAAAGTTTCTTTTTTCTAAACGGATACGAAATTCTCTTGTGTTGACTAAATATTTTTTTATTTTTTTCTCATTAAACCAGCGGTTGCCTCCCACCTGATCTTACTGCGTCCTTTATTAGATATTTAATGCCATTAAACCGTTAATTTCTTTTATAAACCGGTTTGGGAGAGAAAAATGCAGACCAAAGTTTCCCCGTCTTAACCTGATAATTGAGCTTTACACCTTTGTGTATTTCGTGGAATTAATCACCTGAATAATTTTAAATGAATAAATTTATTCTCTCTTTCTCGCTCCCTTGTAATTTAGTTTACACAACAAGATTTAGTCTGGCACCAGGGAAGCTGGGAGTTCCACACCTCGTGGACAGTCCACTGAGTTCGCACCCCCAGCGATTTTTGTTACAGAATTGACAATTTTATTTGGTGGCCAATCAAACGCTGTCTCTAAGGGGGTTACATCCAATCACCAACCATCTTGCATTAAAATTCCCGTCCAATCAACAAATAGATCTCCTCCCGTCCAATCAGGCGCTGTCTCCAAGGGCAATGTGTCCAATTACATAATTAGCAGCCACGGTAAAGGTTGGAAGCCAGCGGAGCCGCTGACAGGCAAACGGGAGGGAGCAGGAGAGATTCGCACCGTGTAGACTCTATAGCACCTAGTGTACAATTTCATAATATATACTAAATAACTGGGCTAACACACCTTGGCTGGGAATCTGGGGTTCACCAAAATTGTTCCCAATTGGGCCCCGCAAGGCCGGCCCTGCTCTCTTCCCTCCTCTCTCTCTCCCCCCGTTCTCTGTTTCTTCTCTTCTCTCTTCCCCCCTCCGTCTCCCCCCTCTCCCTCTCTTCTCCTCTTTCTCTCCCTCTCTCTCTCTACCTCTCTCTTCCCCTCTCCCTCTCTCTCTCTCCCCCTCTCTCTCCCCGCCTCTCTCTCCTCTTCTCTCTCTCGCCCATCCCCTCTCTTTCTCTCTCTCCCTCTCTCTCTCCCTCTCTCTCTCTCTCTCCCTCTCTCTCTCCCTCTCTTTCTCTCTCTCCCTCTCTCTCCCTGCTCCTATCTCTCTCTCTCCCCACCTCTCTCTCCCCCCATCTCCTCTCTTTCTACCTCTCCCCCTCTCTCCCCCTCTCTTCCTACTCACCTCTCTCCCTCATCCCCACTCTCTCACTCCCCCCCCCCCCCCCATCTCTCCGGGAATTTCAGGTCCCAAATCTCGCATAGATCATTCTGATCTACAAGAAAGGTGGGTGTGAGAGAGAGAGAGAGAGAGGGGGGGAAGGGGAAAGGAGAGGAGAGGAGAGAGGGGGTGAAAGGAGGGAGAGAGGGGAGGAGAGGAGAGGGTGATGGAAGGAGAGAGGGGTAGAGAGGGAGGTGAGAGAGGGGAGGAGATGGCAGGGGAGGTGAGGGGAGATCAGGAGAGGACAGGGGAGGGGAGAAATTCTGCAATATTGTTCCTTCACAGCTGATTTGGGGAGAGACGAAGAACCTGTGATGTGTGCATTAACCACTCAGGGGCACGCGGTGTGATGGCAGGCTCTGCCTACAGTCTTTTTTAAAAATCATTTTGTTATTTTCAGTGTATTTAAAAGTATGTTTTGGAGGTTTCTTAGTCTTTTTATGTGCAGGAGGGGGTAGGGTAAACATAGAAAATAGGTGCAAGAGTAGGCCATTCGGCCCTTCGAGCCTGCACCACCATTCAATATGATCATGGCTGATCATCCAACTCAGTATCCTCACGATACGATACATTTCTTTGTCACGTGCCAGATGGCACAATGAAATGCGATTACCATACAGTCATACAATAAAATTAAAGAACACAACACACGATAGAATTCAACATAAAAACATCCCCACATAGCAGAATCAAATTTTCCCACTGTGAGGGAAGGCACCAAAGTCAGTCTCTTCCTCTAATGTTCCCCAATGTTCACCCGTGGTCGGGGCCTCCCCGAGCCCTCCGCAGTCGCCTCTACGGAGGTGGCCGGGGTGATGTAAGTCCGACGTCAGGGCTGGGGGACATCCTCAGCGACTTGGACAACGGAGTCGGCCCCCTCCTACCGAAGTCCACGGCTCCCAAAGTCCGCAGGCCCCGCCGGGCGGAGACTGATGCTGGCGGCCCTTGGCACAGGGCCCCAGGACTCCGTGATGACGGTCAGCGCCGCCCGCGTTGGAAGCTCTCAAAACCAGAGTTCTAAGATGTTGGAGCAGCGGCCCAATGCTCCGGAGCTCCAAACGACAATCCAGATAGGCCCACAAAATCCCACTCACAAGATGATTTAAATGCCGATTAATTTACAGGAATTAAACACTAAATTCCTTCCATTTGGCCTATAAATTCATGACAATGAGATTTAAAAATCATGTTATATTGTGAATTCTTGTGTGAAAGGTATTTGGACACAGGCTTTTTAAAAATGTTAACCTTTTCTTAAGAAATGGATAGATGTTTAGATCTAGTAATTGAATTTTGTAATTAGCTACAATTGGGTAATTAACTATTTATATGCTTTAATTTCAGGTCATCCAAGTAAGATTGTTTCATATTTGTTTCAGAATGCTTCAATCTATAATAACTGAAAATTTCATTCAGTTCTCTTAATTTTTAAGAAACTTATGGGATTTTGGCTGACCTTGATCACAGCTTTTGTGTTAAGTCAATGGAAAAGCAATAGAGAACAAGATGCTAATTTCCGAGTATGAAAATGGTCATAACCTTTTTAATACTTGAGATATGAAAGTGAATTTGGTGTCAAATTAAACTTATTGTTATGCTTTATCTGATGGGATAAATTGCAGACTTGACTTTTAACATCTCAAAATTTTGTATCATTGTTACACACAGGTATGATCACCTTTATGTTCCATCGCCATTGCTCTGACAATTTGACCAACTCATCACCATCATCCTGTACCCTAGATAACCCTCCTCATGGTCAGCACCACCACCATGTTTGTGGACATCTGCAGTCGACTTCCAGTTGTTTCCTTTATCAGCAAGTTAACTGAGAACGTGCGTGCATTTACTCTGTATTTTTATTGTTTCACTTTTAATAACATGAGTAAACTATTATTATTTTAAAATATTTTTATTAGAAGCAATGTACCGTCGTATAAACCGTGGCAGATAACATAATACATATTGTGTACAACTTCTTGTTTTAAATTTAACAAAAGCAAGAAGAGGAGAGAAAACAAAAGATTCAGGAAAGTAGTGATGTGCAAGCCCCAGAAGTTAACAATTAGTAGTTTGTGGATATTTGGAGAGAAAGAGCCCATAAAGATGGAGAGGAAAAAAAAAGTCAAAACCAGAAAGTAAAAACAAAAAGAAATTTTAAAAAAGGGGGGAAAAAAACCCACACAGAACAGAACAGAAAATAAATATACCTACTTCATATCCTTCCACACCCCTCACCCAGTTCTGAAACAGTTAATTTCCGGAGTTATGTTGCACCTTATTATACTTGTAATAAATCGATGGAAGGAGACCATATCTTTACGAATTGCTCTGATTTTTCAGCTAGGGCGAATCTCACATCTTCCAGATGTAACATTTCAGACATGCTTATGATCCACATTTTAAGAGTTGGGGTCGGTGCATTTTTCCAAAATTTGAGTTTTTTCGCCGTTATCAAGCAATAGTTAAGAAAAGAATTTGAGCTCAGAGCAGGTTTCCATTGTTCCGAAAATAATCAATTCTGTGTTAGGGTCAAATTTTATTTTAAGTAGTTTTGAGAAGATTTCAAAGATAGTAAATTAAAGTTGCATTACAGCTGAACAAAGACATAGAAATATATTCGTCTTGAACAAACTGTGTAGCCAGATGCATCAAAAATATTGAGACATTACAGGAATAGGTCATGGAATTAAATTCATGATTACATTCAATCACGTCATTGAGAAATAATTTACCGTGTAGACAGAATGAAAGAGGAATGAAAATAACACTCAGAAATTATAAAGGAATAATGAAATGGATGTTAATAGATATCTCATCGACACTATTGTGGCGGTCCCTGGGGGGTAGGCCACTCCTTGGATCATTCCCCTCGACGATTGAGGGACAGGGGCGTAGGTCTGCCATGGGGTTTCCCGGTCGACTCCCCAGGGGTAGATATAAGAGTGTCGGTTGGTGTTCGAAAACTGTGTTAATAAAAAAGCTTCTTTTGAATCCGCCTGGCGTCCGGTCTTTTCCTGACCTTGACCAGGCCACTACACTATTATCTTGGATTCCAGTCAAACCACCACCACCCACATTGCCCAACAGCCCAACCCCACTCTACCCCGCCCCACATCTCACCACCCCACACTGCCCAATGGCCCATCCCACCCCATCTCACCCCACAGCCACCCTAACCCATTCCACCCCACCCCATCCCACCTCCCACCTCCCACCCCCCCCCCCCCCCCCCCCCTCCCCCCCCCCCGCCCGCCCCCCCCCCCCCCCCCCCCCCCCCCCCCCCCCTCCGCCCCCCCCCCCTCCCCCCCCCCCCCCCCCCCCCCACATACCCACCCCCCCCCCCCCCCCACATCCCACCTTCCCACCCCTCCCATACACCATCCCACCCCACACTCGCACAATCTCTTTTCGATGATCCAAATGCAGGACCTTCTGATCAGGTCCTTCCTATTTTCTGGCGTTTTCCGGTCTGTTAATCCTAGGACATGTCTTGTTTGCAGGGGAGCTGCTTCCTCAGCATCTTACGTAACTGTGGAGCAGAGCAGTGGATGGTGAGGGTGAGACCACAATGTGTGGGATCATGGTCCCGAGCTGGGGTACATGATGGAGGAGCATGATTCCTTCCTCCACCCCCCCCCCCCCCCTGCAGAACCTGTCACTAAACTACAGAGGACTCCCTCCCCTTAACACCACCAACCCCATCCCCACAACACCAGCAGAACCCGTCACCAGGAGGAGCCCTGCTCCCAGCACCAAACTCATCCCCACAACACCAGCAGAACCCTGGGGTTCGTCTGCAGTTGTACAGGGCTTGTATACGAGGAAAGATTGAAAAGACTAGGCTTGTATTCACTGGAGTTTAGAAGGATGAGGGGGAATCTTATAGAAACATATACAATTATAAAAGGACTGGACAAGCTAGATGCAGGAATTTGTTTTACCAATGTTGGGCAAGTCCAGAACCAGGGGCAACAGTCTTAGAATAAAGAGGAGGTCATTTAAGATTGAGGTGAGAAAACACTTTTCCACCCAGAGAGTTGTGAGTTTATGGAATTCCCTGCCACAGAGGGCAGTGGACGCCAAATCACTGGATGGATTTAAGAGAGAGTTAGATAGATCTCTAGGGGCTAGTAGAGTCAAGGGATATGGGGAGAAGGCAGGCACGTGTTATTGATAGGGGACGATCAGCCATGATCACAATAACCATATAACCATATAACAATTACAGCACGGAAACAGGCCATCTCGACCCTTCTAGTCCGTGCCGAACACGTATTCTCCCCTAGTCCCATATACCTGCACTCAGACCATAACCCTCCATTCCTTTCCCATCCATATAACTATCAAATTTATTTTTAAATGATAAAAACGAACCTGCCTCCACCACCTTCACTGGAAGCTCATTCCACACAGCCACCACTCTCTGAGTAAAGAAGTTCCCCCTCATGTTACCCCTAAACTTCAGTCCCTTAATTCTCAAGTCATGTCCCCTTGTTTGAATCTTCCCTACTCTCAGTGGGAAAAGCTTATCCATGTCAACTCTGTCTATCCCTCTCATCATTTTAAAGACCTCTATCAAGTCCCCCCTTAACCTTCTACGCTCCAAAGAATAAAGCCCTAACTTGTTCAACCTTTCTCTGTAACTTAGTTGCTGAAACCCAGGCAACATTCTAGTAAATCTCCTCTCTGTACTCTCTCTATTTTGGTGACATCCTTCCTATAATTAGGCGACCAAAATTGTACAATGAATGGCGGTGCTGGCTTGAAGGGCCAAATGGCCTCCTCCTGCACCTATTTTCTATGTTTCGATGTTTCTATGTTTCTATGTAACCCATCACCAGGAGGATCCCTGCTTCCTGCACCAACTCCATCCTCAAGCACCAGGACCACACATACCTTCCAAATCACCTCCCTCATAAATTGTGTAAAGATCCTGCCTCCCACTGCCCACCCACAGCATTGGACGTAACACCACCTCCTCCAACACCAGGGGAAGCTCCTTCCTCACCCACCATGGAAATCCCCTCGTCCACACAACAGGGGAACTCACCACCCAGGGGAATGGCCACAAGTTTACACTCGCACAAGCGCACGCCTCCACCACAGTGGATCTAGAAACATCTTCCACCTGAATGCAAAGGATTCCAACCACCACTCCTCCATCCTGGAGAATCCCCTCACACCTCCTGCATTGTGTGGATATATTTACCCCCTCCCCCTCACACCTCCTGCATTGTGTGGATATATTTACCCCCTCCCCCTCACACACCTCCTGCATCATGTGGATACGCCTATCCCATAACCTCAAACCAAAGAACTGAAATGGGGGCGGGGAGACTGGGGGGGGGGGGGGGGGGGGGGGGGGGGGGGGGGGGGGGGGGGGGGGGGGGGGGGGGGGGGGGAGGGGAGACTGACTGGGGTCAGGGGGAGAGTGTCTGGGGATGGGGGGAGACTGACTGGGGTCAGGGGGAGACTGACTGGTGATTGGGGGTAGACTGACTGGGGAAGGGGAGACTGACTGGGGATGGGGGTAGACTGACTGGGAAGGGGAGACTGACTGGGGTCACACACTGGAGACTGACTGGGGAGCGGTCACCAGCAGCGGTCACTGAGTGAGGAGGAGGGTGAGGGTCACTGTGAACACAGTTGTCGGGCCTGGGGGTAGCAACAGGTAAACTCTCACCTCCTGGAGATAGGCCTTCATGTCCTCGGGCGATCCCAAGTCCTGGTCCCCGATGAACAGCACTTGTACCTCGCTGATCAACCTCTCGCACTCCTCATCCGTCAGCATCCAGGGGGGCTGGAAGTGGGAGAGAAGGTCCGTCACTCGGCTGTGTGAGCAGACAAGGCCCGCGGTACCCAGTCTGTGACAGAGCGATGATAGTGGTGGTGGAGACACGGGCAGGAACCCGGACAACACAAGGACAGCGGGGACCCACAGACACGGCCCACGGCACTGACAGACACGGCCCATGGGTACTGACTGGGCACGACTCTGACAGGGTGACACTGGGCACTGGCTGTGACAGATGACCACACAGTGTAACACTGGACTCTGGCTGTGACAGATGACCACACAGTGTAACACTGGGCTCTGGCTGTGACAGATGGCCACACAGTGTAACACTGGGCTCTGGCTGTGACAGATGACCACACAGGGTGACACTGGGCTCTGAATGACGGCCACACGTGGTGACACTGGGCACTGACTGATGTCCGCCTCAGTCCGGTATCTTTTGTTTTTTTGTTATGTTTGAAGAGCGTTTTTTGTGGGGTTTTTTGTCTTTATGTGGGGGAAGAGGGTACGGTAAAGGGGATATCATCCTTCAGTCACTTCCTGGAGAGGATGCGACTATTATTCAAGTCGCGTCCTCGTCCTAGCCCCCCCCCCCCCCCCGCGGCCTACCTACTGCATTGGCGCGGCCATTCCTGCCGGGACCGATCAGAGCTCCAGCAGCAGCAGCGGCGCAACATTGGATACATCTCGTGGCGGGCGATGCCTCACCGGGGATCACCGTTTGGAGCCCCGGAGTGCTGGGCCTGCTGCACCGACATCGAGGAGTCCTGCGACTCCGCCCGGCTCGGCCTGTGGACTTTGGGAGCCGTGGACTCCGGTGGGAGGCGGCTGATCTGGAGGTCCGGGCCGCTGAGGGTGTTCTCCTTCGTGGTTCCATCATTCCCGGCGTGAGGGCCTGAGCATCTGGCCGCCCATGGCGGCGACTGCAGGTGCTCGGGAATCCCCGACCACGGGTGAACATCTGGGAAGATCGGCGGGCAGGCTGGCTGATGGTACCTTCCCTGACTTTGGTGCCGCTGTGGGGTTATGTTGTGCCGTGGACTTCTGTGTTTGCGCTTTTTTTTAATATGTTTTATTTATTTATTATTTATATTTATGTTACTTGACTGTAAGGAAAATCCATTTTGTTGTCTCTTATGAGATAATGACAATAAATTTAATACAATACAATACAATACACGGGGTGACACTGGGCACTGACTGGTGACCACACGGGGTGACACTGGGCACCGACTCTGACTGACGACCCCACCACACACAAGCCCTGATACCTGAACATGTCTCTTCCTTTGGGACAGTGGACGGTGCCCCGCTGGGCACGCCGGTTGTTGACTCTTTGTGTTCCTCACCCCCGGCACACTCGGGCCCTGGAACAAGTGAAGAGATGGGAGAGTGAGAGTAGAATGATGAAAATGGTCCCTGACGAACAGCACTTGTGCCTCGCTGATCAACCTCTCGCACTCCACCTCCGTCAGCAGCCAGGGGGCTGGAAGTGGTAGAGCATCCATCACTCGGCTGTGTGAGCAGACAAGGCCCGCGGGACCCAGTCCGTGACAGAGCGATGATGGTGGTGGTGGTGGTGGAGACAAGGGCAGGAACCCGGACAACACAAGGACAACGCTACCCAGTCTGAACAGACGCGGCCCCCGGTACTGACCGGGCACCAACTCTGACTGATGAACCACACGGGGCGACACTGACTCTGACTGACGGCCACACGGGCTGACACTGGGCACGGACTCTGACCCCACCACACATAAGCCCTGATACCTGAACACGTCTCTTCCTTTGGGGCAGTGGGCGGTGCCCCGCTGGGCTCTCCGGTTGTTGACTCTTGGTGTCCCTCACCTCCGGCACCCTCGGGCCCTGGAACAAATGAAGAGATGGGAGAGTGAGAGTGGAATCGTGAAAATATGCCACCAGGATGGGCAGGAAATGGATGACTTCAAACTCTAGAGAAACCTCGACCACTCGCTGATCCTGTCTCCCCCAGTGACTCTCCCTCCTTCACCTCTGACTGGGCAGTCCGCGTGGGGAACAGCTGCAGGAATTCTTCAACCTGTCACTTGCCCAAGCAGTTGTCCCCACTTGCCTTAAAACCACCTCCATCGTGCCGGTGCCAAAACACTCCACTGCAGCAAGCCTCAATGACTTCCGCCCAGTTGCACTTACCCCCATCATCACCAAGTGCTTCGAGAGGCTGGTCCTAGCACACCTCAAAGGCGGCCTACCCCCCACATTGGATCCCTATCAGTTTGCCTACCGCAAGAATTGGAGTACGGAGGATGCCATCTCAATGGCACTTCACTCTGCCCTCCCCCACCTCGACAACAGAGACACGTAAGAATGCTGTTCATCGATTACAGTTCAGCATTCAGCACCATTATACCCTCTAAACTGATCACCAAACACGGTGACCTGGGCATCGACCAATTCCCTCTGCAACGTGATGTTGGACTTTCTAAGCAACAGACCCCAGTCTGTTAGGTTAGACAAGCGCACCTCTTCAACCCTCACCCTGAACACCGGCGTTCCACAGGGCTGTGTGCAGAGCCCCCTCCTCTACTCCCTCTTCACCTACGACTGCACACCTGTACATGGTACTGACACCATCATCAAGTATGCAGATGATACAGCGGTGATTGGCCTCATCAGCGACAACGATGAGTCGGCCTTTAGGGAGGAGGTCCAGCGCCTCGCAGCATGGTGCGCTGACAACAACCTGGCCCTTAACTCCATGAAGACCAAGGAGCTCATTGTAGACATGGGAGATGCAGTATAATGTGTATAAATGTGAGGTTATCCAATTTGGTGGCAAAAACAGGAAAGTAGACTATTATCTGAATGGTGGCCGATTAGGAAAAGGGGACATGCAATGAGACCTAGGTGGCATGGTACACCAGTCATTGAAAGTAGGCATGCAGGTGCAGCAGGCAGTGAAGAAAGCGAATGGTATGTTAGCATTGATAGCAAAAGGATTTGAGTATAGGAGCAGGGAGGTTCTACTGCAGTTGTACAGGGTCTTAGTGAGACGACACCTGGAGTATTGCATACAGTTTTGGTCTCTTAATCTGAGGAAAGACATTCTTGCCATAGAGGGAGTACAGAGAAGGTTCACCAGACTGTTTACTGGGATGGCAGGACTTTCATATGAAGAAAGACTGGATAAACTCGGCTTGTATTCAAACAAGGGGACATGACTTGAGAATTAAGGGACTGAAGTTTAGGGGTAACATGAGGGGGAACGTCTTTACTCAGAGAGTGGTAGCTGTGTGGAATGAGCTTCCAGTGAAGGTGGTGGAGGCAGGTTCGTTTTTATCATTTAAAAATAAATTGGATAGTTATATGGATGGGAAGGGAATGGAGGGTTATGGTCTGAGCGCAGTTATATGGGACTAGGGGAGATTATGTGTTCGGCATGGACTAGAAGGGTCGAGATGGCCTGTTTCCGTGCTGTAATTGTTATATGGTTATATGGTATTCGCTAGAATTTAGAAGATTGAGGGGGGCTCTTATAGAAACGTACAAAATTCTTAAGGGGTTGGACAGGCTAGATGCAGGATGATTGTTCCCAATGTTGGGGAAGTCCAGAACAAGGGGTCACAGTTTAAGGATAAGGGGGAATCTTTTAGGACCGAGATGAGAAATACATTTTTCACATAGAAAGTGGTGAATCTGTGGAATTCTCTGCCACATAAGGTAGTTGAGGCCAGTTCATTGGCTATATTTAAGAGGGAGTTAGATGTGGCCTTTGTGGCTAAAGGGATCAGGGGGTATGAAGAGAAGGTACAGGATACTGAGTTGGATGATCAGCCATGATCATATTGAATGGCGGTGCAGGCTCGAAGGGTATGCTTGCCTTCATCGGTCAGGGCTTTGAGTATCAGAGGTAGTGGCTGACAATGAGTCTTTTGTTTAGGCTAGTGGACATGCACTGAATGGAGGGATATGGATTACGTGCAGGCAGAGGAGATATGTTTAACGGCATTATCTGCAGCATGGATATTGTGTGACCATGGGCTTGTTCCTGTGCTGTTCTGTGTTTCATGCTCCCCACCACTGATACCTGAGCTTGCAGACCCTGCTGGGTCACTGGCCAAACCCTGACCTGAGTCTCCACTCGTTGCTCCTTGAGGTTCCCGAGTTGGGCCCGACGGTGGATCTGGAAGAGGAGAATGGAGGTGGAATAGGGAAAGTGTGAGTTGAAAACATAATGATCAGCTGATCAGGTGGGAAGTCGGCTGCAGAGACAAAGAGTCGTGCTAACACCACAACATACCAAGGGTCACGGACAGGTAACACGTCTCACCTTCAACATTACAAACTCCTCGAACACGGTCTATGCCTCGCTCCCTTGTAAAGCCGTGTTTCTGCAGAATGTGCTCACACTCTCTCTCCCCGACTTTCTCTAACTCTCTCTCTCTCTCTGACTCTCTCTCTTACCATATAACCATTTAACAATTACAGCACGGAAACAGGCCATCTCAGCCCTACAAGTCCGTGCCGAACAATTATTTTCCCTTAGTCCCACCTGCCTCCACCACTTCCACTGGAAGCTCATTCCACACAGCTACCATTCTCTGAGTAAAGAAGTTCCCCCTCATGTTACCCCTAAACTTTTGTCCCTTAATTCTGAAGTCATGTCCTCTTGTTTGAATCTTCCCTATTCTCAAAGGGAAAAGTTTGTCCACATCAACTCTGTCTATCCCTCTCATCATTTTAAAGACCTCTATCAAGTCCCCCCTTAACCTTCTGCGCTCCAGAGAATAAAGACCTAACTTATTCAACCTTTCTCTGTAACTTAGTTGTTGAAACCCAAGCAACATTCTAGTAAATCTCCTCTGTACTCTCTCTATTTTGTTGATATCCTTCCTATAATTGGGCGACCAAAATTGTACACCATACTCCAGATTTGGTCTCACCAATGCCTTGTACAATTTTAACAGTACATCCCAGCTTATATACTCAATGCTTTGATTTATAAAGGCTAGCATACCAAAAGCTTTCTTTACCACCCTATCTATATGAGATTCCACCTTCAAGGAACTATGCACAGTTATTCCTCATTTGACTTCCCAAAACAAAATTGGTGGAGTTGAGGAAGGCTGTTAAAATATACAGCAAGATATAGATTAGCTGCAGAAATATGGGCAGAACGCACAAATGAACATTAATCTAAGCATGTGTGAGGTTTTGCACTTTGGGAGGCCAAATATAAGCAGAAAATATAGCATTAATGTCAATAAGGAATAGATATAGAGGTTCTATGTCAGTAACAACATTAACGTGGCAACACAGAAGATTGTTCCCGATGTTGGGGAAGTCCAGAACAAGGGGTCACAGTTTAAGGATAAGGGGGAAGTCTTTTAGGACCGATATGAGAAAAACATGTTGATGAATCTCTGGAACTCTCTGCCACAGAAGGTAGTTGAGGCCAGTTCATTGGCTATATTTAAGAGGGAGTTAGATGTGGCCATTGTGGCGAAAGGGATCTGAAGGTATGGAGAGAAGGCAGGCACAGGAACATAGAAACATAGAAAATAGGTGCAGGAGTAGGCCATTCGGCCCTTCGAGCCTGCATCGCCATTCAATATGATCATGGCTGATCATCCAACTCAGTATCCTGTAACTGCCTTCTCAATCTTCTAAATTCTAGCGAGTGCAAGCCGAGTCTATCCAGTCTTTCATCATATGAAAGTCCTGACATCCCAGGAATCAGTCTGGTGAACCTTCTCTGTACTCCCTCTATGGCAAGATACTGACAGGATACTGAGTTGGAGGATCAGCCATGATCATATTGAATGGCGGTGCAGGCTCGAAGGGCCGACAGGCCTACTCCTGCACCTATTTTCTATGTTTCTATGTTAATGTTGGCAAGTGGGAAAAGTGTAGCTGGGACATGTTGGCCGGTGTGAGCACGTTGGGCTGAAGGGCCTGTCTCCACGCTGTATCAATCTATGACTTTAGGTCACACACCTCCCCTTTAACATTATCCACTCCTCAAACACGGTCCACGCCGCACTTCCTTGTTCATCCTCGACTCTCTTATGGATTCTCTCCTCTCCCCACACCAACTCTTCACCTCCCTCCGTGCCTCACAGACTCCGCCCCCCCCCCTCCCCCTCCCCTCCCCCCAACACAAACTTTCACCCCCCCCCCCCCCCCCCACCCATGCTCACTCCTCCCCCTACACTGCACTGTCACTTGGCAGTGACTTATAACAATCATTTGGTTACGCACAGGTTTAGCTTGGCATTATGTTGCGCATGTACATTATGGTCCCATGGGACTGTTCCATGTTCTATATTCCACTATGTTCCAGTTGCTTTTAATAATCCCTTGGTTGGGCACATGGTAACGCAGGAACTGCAGTGATATGTGTATCCCGAGGCCAGTTTAACTTGGCATCATGCGTGGAGATTATGGGGACAAATGACCTGTTCCTGTGCTGTCCTGTTCTGCGTGTCACACTCCCCACCACTGATAACTGCAAGAGCGGAACTCGCTATCAAAACATGGAAGGGACCGTTCGGCCCTTCGAGCCTGCACCGCCATTCAATATGATCATGGCTGATCATCCAACTCAGTATCCCGTACCTGCCTTCTCTCCATACCCCCTGATCCCCTTAGCCACAAGGGCCACATCTAACTCCCTCTTAAATATAGCCAATGAACTGGCCTCAACTACCCTCTGTGGCAGAGAGTTCCAGAGATTCACCACTCTCTGCGTGAAAAAAGTTCTTCTCATCTCGGTTTTAAAGGATTTCCCCTTTATCCTTAAGCTGTGACCCCTTGTCCTGGACTTCCCCAACATCGGGAACAATCTTCCTGCATCTAGCCTGTCCAACCCCTTAAGAATTTTGTAAGTTTCTATAAGATCCCCTGTCAATCTTCTAAATTCTAGAGAGTATAAACCAAGTCTATCCAGTCTTTCTTTATAAGACAGTCCTGACATCCCAGGAATCAGTCTGGTGAACCGTCTCTGCACTCCCTCTATGGCAATAATGTCCTTCCTCAGATTTGGAGACCAAAACTGTACGCAATACTCCAGGTGTGGTCTCACCAAGACCCTGTACAACTGCAGTAGAACATCTCTGCTCCTATACTCAAATCCTTTTGCAATGAAAGCTAACATACCATTCGCTTTCTTTACTGCCTGCTGCACCTGCATGCCTACCTTCAATGACTGGTGTACCATGACACCCAGGTCTCGCTGCATCTCCCCCTTTCCCAATCGGCCACCATTTAGATAATAGTCTGCTTTCCTGGTTTTGCCACCAAAATGGATAACCTCACATTTATCCACATTATACTGCATCTGCCAAACATTTGCCCACTCACCCAGCCTATCCAAGTCACCCTGCAGTCTCCTAGCATCCTCCTCACAGCTAATACTGCCCCCCAGCTTAGTGTCATCCGCAAACTTGGAGATATTGCCTTCAATTCCCTCATCCAGATCATTAATATATATTGTAAATAGCTGGGGTCCCAGTACTGAGCCTTGGGGTACCCCACTTGTCACTGCCTGCCATTGTGAAAAGGACCCGTTTACTCCTACTCTTTGCTTCCTGTTTGCCAGCCAGTTCTCTATCCACATCAATACTGAACCCCCAATGCCTTGTGCTTTAAGTTTGTATACTAATCTCTTATGTGGGACCTTGTCGAAAGCCTTCTGGAAGTCCAGATACACCACATCCACTGGTTCTCCCCTATCCACGCTACTAGTTACATCCTCGAAAAATTCTATAAGATTCGTCAGACATGATTTACCTTTCGTAAATCCATGCTGACTTTGGCCAATGATTTCACCACTTTCCAAATGTGCTGCTATCCCATCTTTAATAACTGACTCTAGCAGTTTCCCCACTACCGATGTTAGACTAACTGGTCTGTAATTCCCCATTTTCTCTCTCCCTCCCTTCTTAAAAAGTGGGGTTACGTTTGCTACCCGCCAATCTTCAGGAACTACTCCAGAATCTAAAGAGTTTTGAAAGATTATTACTAATGCATCCACTATTTCTGGAGCTACTTCCTTAAGTACTCTGGGATGCAGCCTATCTGGCCCTGGGGATTTATCGGCCTTTAATCCATTCAATTTACCCAACACCACTTCCCGGCTAACCTGGATTTCACTCAATTCCTCCAACTCCTTTGACCCGCGGTCCCCTGCTATTTCCGGCAAATTATTTATGTCTTCCTTAGTGAAGACGGAACCAAAGTAGTTATTCAATTGGTCCGCCATATCCTTGTTCCCCATGATCAACTCACCTGTTTCTGACTGCCAGGGACCTACATTTGTTTTAACTAATCTCTTTCTTTTCACATATCTATAAAAACTTTTGCAGTCAGTTTTTATGTTCCCTGCCAGTTTTCTTTCATAATCTATTTTTCCTTTCCTAATTAAGCCCTTTGTCCTCCTCTGCAGGTCTTTGAATTTCTCCCAGTCCTCCGGTATGCTGCTTTTTCTCGCTAATTTGTACGCATCATCCTTCGCTTTGATACTATCCCTGATTTCCCTTGTTATCCATGGATGTACTACCTTCCCTGATTTATTCTTTTGCCAAACTGGGATGAACAATTTTTGTAGTTCATCCATGCAGTCTTTAAATGTCTTCCATTGCATATCCACCGTCAACCCTTTTAGAATTAATTGCCAGTCAATCTTGGCCAATTCACGTCTCATACCCTCAAAGTTACCTTTCTTTAAGTTCAGAACCATTGTTTCTGAATTAACAATGTCACTCTCCATCCTAATGAAGAACTCAGCCATATTATGGTCACTCTTGCCCAAGGGGGCACATACAACAAGATTGCTAACTAACCCTTCCTCATTACTCAATACCCAGTCTAAAATAGCCTGCTCTCTCGTTGGTTCCTCTACATGTTGATTTAGATAACTATCCCGCATGCATTCCAAGAAATCCTCTTCCTCAGCACCCCTGCCAATTTGATTCACCCAATCTATATGTAGATTGAAGTCACCCATTATAACCGTTTTGCGTTTGTCGCACGCATTTCTAATTTCCTGTTTGATACCATCTCCAACTTCACTACTACTGTTAGGTGGCCTGTACACAACACCCACCAGCGTTTTCTGCCCCTTAGTGTTTTGCAGCTCTACCCATACCGATTCCACATCCTCCAAACTAATGTCCTTCCTTTCCATTGCATTAATCCCCTCTCTAATCAGTAACGCTACCCCACCTCCTTTTCCTTTCTGTCTATCCCTCCTGAATATTGAATATCCCTGGATGTTCAGCTCCCAGCCTTGGTCACCCTGGAGCCATGTCTCTGTGATCCCAACTATATCATAGTCATTAATAGCTATCTGCACATTCAACTCATCCACCTTATTACGAATGCTCCTTGCATTGAGACACAAAGCCTTCAGGCTTGTTTTTACAACACTCTTACCCCTTATACAATTATGTTGAAAAGTGGCAGGTGCTACATCTTGACAGGACAAATCAAAATGGTACATGGTAAATGGTAGCGAATTGAGGAATGCAGTTGAACAGAGGGATCTGGGAATAACTGTGCATAGTTTGCTGAAGGTGGAATATCATGTAGATAGGGTGGTAAAGAAAGCTTTTGGTGTGCTGACCTTTATAAATCAGAGCATTGAGTATAGAAGTTGGGATGAAATGTTAACATTGTACAAGGCATTGGTGAGACCAATTCTGGAGTCTGGTGTACAATTTTGGTCGCCAAATTATTGGAAGGATGTCAACAAAATAGAGAGAGTGCAGAGGAGATTTACTAGAATGTTGCCTGGGTTTCAGCAACTAGGTTACAGAGAAAGGTTGAACAGGTTAAGTCTTTATTCTTTGGAGCGCAGAAGGTTAAGGGGGGACTTGATAGAGGTCTTTAAAAAGATGAGAGGGATAGACAGAGTTGACGTGGATAAGCTTTTTCCATTGAGAGTAGGGAAGATTCAAACAAGAGGACATGACTTGAGAATTAAGGGACAAAAGTTTAGGGGTAACATGAGGGGGATCTTCTTTTCTCAGAGAGTGGTAGCTGTGTGGAATGAGCTTCCAGTGGACGTGGTGGAGGCAGGTTCGATTTTATCATTTAAAAATAATTGGATAGGTATATGGACGGGAAAGGAATGGAGGGATATGGTCTGAGTGCAGGTAGATGGGACTAGGGGAGAATAAGTGTTCGGCACTGACTAGTAGGGCCGAGATGGCCTGTTTCCGTGCTGTAATTGTTATATGGTTATAAGTGCTGCTTTACAAAGAAAGACACAAAGTGCTGGAGTAACTCAGCGACTAGACAGCATTTCTAGAGTGGTTCCCTCAACCATTCTCAATCCAAGGATGAAATCTGAAGAAGGGCCTCAACCTGAAACGTCATCTATTCCTTTTTTCCCAGCGATGCTGTCTGACCCGCTGAGCTACTCCAGCACTTTGTGTCGATGGATCCAAGGGGGATTATTGTCCACTGTTGAACAAACTACCACCCTCTCCAAAAGCTGGCTGCAGGGTTAATGAGGACAAGGGATAATGTATGTGAGGAGTTGGTACCTGAGGATGTGTCTCCCACTGGGACAGAAGACGATTCCTGGGTGGATTCTCCAGTCGATGATCCCTGGGTCTGTTTCCCTGTGGACATCTGGTGATCTGGAATAATGAAACAGAGAAACGGCAGTGTGGCAACACCACAACAGGTGAATTTGGGGTGTTGGGGTGTTGGGGTGAATTTCAACGCCTGACCACAGAACCATAGATGATAGAGCACGGAAACAGACCCTGCTGCCCAACTTGTCCATCTCGACGCATCTAAACGTCTCCCATTTGCCCCTCTTTAGCCCATATCAGTCTAATTCATTCCTATCCATGTACCTGTCCATGTGGCGTATAAATGTGGTTCTTGTACCTGCCTCATGTACCATCTCTAACAGCTCATTCCATATACCCACCATCCTCTGTTGCAGTTTTCTGGCTGAAAGACATTGAACTTATCCATTCCTATCATGATTAAACACATCTCAATAAGAACACCCATTAACTTCCTGCGTTCCAAGCAATAAAGTCCTAGCTTGCCCAATCGATTCCCTATAGTTCAGGCCCTCAAGTCCTGGCAACACCACTGTAAATTCTCTCCGCACTCTTTCCAGTTTAGTGATGTCCTTCCTAGAACAGGGTGACCAAAACTGGATAAGATGCTCCAAGTGTGGCCTCACAAACATCTTGTACAACTGCCACATGTTTATATTCAATAACTTGACTGATGAAGGTCACTGTACTAAAAGCCCTGTTGACCACCCTATCTAGCTGTGACACCACTTTCAGAGTCCTATGTACCTGCACCCCTAGATCACACTTGTCTATAACACTTTCCAAGCCCCTACCAGTCACTGTGAAGCCCCCTCCCTAGTTTGACTTCCCAAAACAAAATTGGTGGAGGTGAGAAAGGATGTTAAAGTATACAGCAGGATATAGATTAGCTACAGAAATATGTGCAGAAAGCACAAATGGACATTAATTTAATCATGCTGCCCAGACTCGTCCGAGCATAGCAGCAGCGACAGCGGCAACGAGCTGCTCCGGGGGAAGAACAAGCCTCTGCTCTCTCGGTCAACGAGGGCAATGCCACGGTCATCCAGTGGCTGTACGGCAGCAAGAGGGCCATGGAGCCCAAAGGCAAGGCACCCGCTGTCCTGGTGTAGAATCAATCAAAAAATATTTCGCCCCAAATTAAAAAAAAAAAATTTTAAATGTCACTATTTTTTTTTACTCTGCAGATGCTGTTTTACAAAAAAAGACACAAAGTGCTGGAGTAACTCAGCGGGTGAGGCAACATTTCTGGAGTGATTCCCTCAACCAACCTCAATCCAAGGGGGATTGTTGTCCACTGCGGAACAAACTACCGTCCTGTCCAAATGCTGGCTGCAGGGACAGGTGATAACGTGTGAGGAGGCTTGGTACCTGAAGATGTGTCTCCCACTGGAACTGAAGATGGTTCCTGGGTGGAATCTCCAGTCGATGATCCCTGGGTCTGTCCCCTTGTGGACATCTGGGGAACTGCAATAAAGTAACAGGGAGACGGAAGTGTGGCAACACCACAACAGGTCATCAGACTTTGTGATGTGTACGGCAATCATCTGATCTCCCATCTCCCACTCTCCTTCAGAAATGTCCATCACTCCACGCTCTCCCCCACCCCCTCACTCCTTTTGGGTCAGGGCGAATTTCAGCAACTGACCATAGAGCACAGACCAGGTCCGTCGGCCCACCTCGTTCATGCCGACCTATCTGTTAGTCCCATTTGTCCACATATTGCCCATATTCTGCTAAAGGTTTAGTATCCATGCACCTGTCCGAGGGTATTTTAAATTTTGTTATTGTATCTCCCTCAACTATCTTCTCTGGCAACTCGTTCCATACTTCCACCGCACTGAATGAAATGGTTGCCCCTCTTGTTCTTATTAAACCTTTCCCCTGTCATCCTAAATGTATGTCCTCTGGTTCTTGTTCCCCAATTGAAATTTGAAGAAGGGCCTCAACCTGAGACATCACCCATTCCTTTTTTCCAGAGATGCTGCCTGACCCGCTGAGCTACTCCAGCACTTTGTGTCGATGAACCCAAGGGGGATTATTGTCCAGTATTGAACAAACTACCGCCCTCTTCAAAAGCTGGCTGCAGGGTTAATGAGGACAAGGGATAACGTATGCGAGGACTTGGTACCTGAGGATGTGTCTCCCACTGGGACAGAAGACGATTCCTGGGTGGATTCTCCAGTCGATGATCCATGGGTCTGTTTCCCTGTGGACATCTGGTGATCTGGAATAATGAAACAGAGAAACGGGAGTGTGGCAACACCACAACAGGTCATCAGACTGGAAAAAGAGGTTGGGAAATAACGGACTGGAAGCATCATCCAGTCTCTCTTCACCCACTCTCCTTCCGAAACATGTCTCACTCCACGTGACTCCCCCCCCCATTCTGTGTTGGGGTGAATTTCAACGCCTGACCACAGAACCATAGATGATAGAGCACGTAAACAGACCCTGCTGCCCAACTTGTCCATCTCGACGCATCTAAACGTCTCCCATTTGCCCCTCTTTAGCCCATATCAGTCTAAATCTTTCCTATCCATGTACCTGGCCAAGTGGCGTATAAATGTGGTTCTTGTACCTGCCTCATGTACCATCTCTAACAGCTCATTCCATATACCCACCATCCTCTGTTGCAGTTTTCTGGCTGAAAGACATTGAACTTATCAATTCCTATCATGATTAAACACATCTCAATAAGAACACCCATTAACTTCCTGCGTTCCAAGCAATAAAGTCCTAGCTTGCCCAATCGATTCCCTATAGCTCAGGCCCTCGAGTCCTGGCAACACCCCTGTAAATTCTCTCCGCACTCTTTCCAGTTTAGTGATGTCCTTCCCAGAACAGGGTGACCAACTGGGTTTCTGTGTTGGGTCCACTGTTGTTTGTCATATACATCAATGGTTTGGATGATGGTGCGGTAAATTGGATTAGTAAGTATGCAGACGATACTAGGAAAGGTGGTGTTGTGGATAATGAAGTAGATTTTCAAAGTCTACAGAGAGATTTAGGCCATTTGGAAGAGTGGGCTGAAAGATGGCAGATGGAGTTTAATGCTGATAAGTGTGAGGTGCTACATCTTGGCAGGACAAATCAAAATAGGACGTACATGGTAAATGGTAGCGAATTGAGGAATGCAGTTGAACAGAGGGATCTAGGAATAACTGTGCATAGTTCCCTGAAGGTGGAATCTCATGTAGATAGGGTGGTAAAGAAAGCTTTTGGTGTGCTGGCCTTTATAAATCAGAGCATTGAGTATAGAAGTTGGGATGAAATGTTAACATTGTACAAGGCATTGGTGAGACCAATTCTGGAGTCTGGTGTACAATTTTGGTCGCCAAATTATCGGAAAGATGTCAACAAAATAGAGAGAGTGCAGAGGAGATTTACTAGAATGTTGCCTGGGTTTCAGCAACTAAGTTACAGAGAAAGGTTGAACAGGTTAGGTCTTTATTCTTTGGAGCGCAGAAGCTTAAGGGGGGACTTGATGGAGGTCTTTAAAATGATCAGAGGGATAGACATAGTTGACGTGGATAAGCTTTTTCCATTGAGAATAGGGAAGCTTCAAACAAGAGGACACGAGTTGAGAATTAAGGGACAGAAGTTTAGGGGTAACATGCGGAGGAACCTCTTTACTCAGAGAGTGGTAGCGGTGTGGAATGAGCTTCCAGTGGAAGTGGTGGAGGCAGGTTCATTGGTATCATTTAAAAATAAATTGGATAGGCATATGGATGAGAAGGGAATGGAGGGTTATGGTATGAGTGCAGGCAGGTGGGACTAAGGGAAAAAAGTTGTTCGGCACGGTCTTGTAGGGCCGAGATGGCCTGTTTCCGTGCTGTAATTGTTATATGGTTATATGATTAATGTCCATAAGGAATAGATATAGAGGTTCTAAGTCAGTAACAACATTAAGGTGGCAACACAAAAGATGCATTGATAAAGGAGGCATATGGTCTGTTTGACTTCATCGCTTGGGGCGTTGAGTATAATAGTCAGGATGTTAATTATCACAAAATTCTTAAGGGGTTGTACAGGCTAGATGCAGGAAGATTGTTCCCGATGTTGGGGAAGTCCAGGACAAGGGGTCACAATTTAAGGATAAAGGGGAAATCTTTTAGGACCGAGATGAGAAAAACATTTTTCACACAGAGAGTGGTGAATCTCTGGAATTCTCTGCCACAGTTCATTGGCTATATTTAAGAGGGAGTTAGATGTGGCCCTTGTGGCTAAAGGGATCAGGGGGTATGGAGAGAAGGCAGGTAAAGGATACCGAGTTGGATGATCAGCCATGATCATATTGAATGGCGGTGCAGGCTCGAAGAGCCGAATGGCCTCTACTCCTGCACCTATTGTCTATGTTTCTAAGATGCATTGATAAAGCAGGCATATGGTTTGCTTGCCTTCATCGCTTGGGGCGTTGAGTATAAGAGTCAGGATGTTATGATGCAATTATATGGAGCTTTGATTAGGCTACATTTGGAGTATTCTTTACCACTCTAGGAAGGATAAGGAGGCCACAGAGAGGACACAGACGGGCTTTACCAGAATGCTGCCTGGATTAGAGTAGGTACGTTATGAGGAGAGGTTGGAGAAATCTGTTTTTTTCCAGGTCGTTGAGGGTGAGTGTAGACCAGACGGAAATAAATACAATTATGAGGCATCGACAGAGTAGCCGTTCAGAACGGTTTCCCCACGATGGAAATGTCAAAGATAGGAGAGAATGGTTTTAACGGCAGGAGCAAAGTTTAAAGGAGATCAAGCTGCCAGAGGAGGTAGTTGAGGCTGGGACTATCCTAACATTTAAGAAACAGTTGGACAAGTACATGGCTAGGACACGTTTACAGGGATAAGGCCAAATGCTGGCAGGTGGGACAAGTGTAGCTGGGACATGTTGGCCAGTGTGGGCAAGTTGGGCTGAAGGGTCTGTTTCCGTGCTGTGTCACTCTATGACTAGTGTAGCTGGGACATGTTGGCCGGTGTGGGCCGTTGGGCTGAAGGGTCTGTTTCCGTGCTGTGTCACTCCTCAAACACAGTCTACGCCGCACTTCCTTGTTCATCCTCGACTCTCTCTTAGGGATTCTCTCCTCCCCCCACACCAACTCCTCGCCTCCCTCTGTCCCACACTGACTCCACCCCCAGAGGAGCTCTCTCCTCTCCTCTCCCCAATCAAAACTTTCACCCCTCCCCCCCGCGCTCACTCCTCCCCCTACACTGCACTGTCACTTGGCAGTGACTTTTAAAAATCTTTTGGTTACGCACAGGTTTAGCTTGGCATTATGTTGGGCATGTACATTGTGGTCCCATGGGACTGTTCCATGTTCTATATTCCACTATGTTCCAGTTGCTTCTAATCCCTTGGTTGGGCACATGGTAACGCAGGAACTGCAGTGATATGTGTATCCAGAGGCCAGTTTAACTTGGCATCATGCGCGGAGATTGTGGGGACAAATGACCTGTTCCTGAGCTGTCCTGTTCTGCGTGTCACACTCCCCACCACTGATAACTGCAAGAGCGGAACTCGCTATCAAAACATGGAGGGGACCGGGGACACAATTTTTTTGTGGCCAGGCGTGCACACACGCACACGCACGCACACACGCACGCACACATGCACGCACGGCTCAAACGAGCGCTAAATGCAGCTCAACTCTGCCTGTCTCGCGGGGTTAACCTACAAGCCCTGCCTGGACCGACGGGACACCAGCGCTGCTTCTCCGGGTTGCCCATATTTCCCGCAAGTCCAGGGAGGGCTGTAGGCTCACCTGGCGGGCCAGGCAGAGTTGAGCTGGGTTTAGCGCTGTTTCTCTGCGCTGGCTGTGGGCCTGGGGGCACCGTGCCCGTCTGACTCCCGGCCTCTCAGGCCACCCATGGGGGGGGGCTCTCTGGACAGCGCCGGAGACCCGGCCGGGATCGATCCTGGCTGCGGATGAAGCGCAGCTATGTGCCACGTCTCCATCCTTTAATCACCGCACTCTATCCTAAGTACCACCCCCCCCCCCCACCTCCCTCCTCCAATCATTGCGCCGAATCATTATGTCCCGCCCCCATTGCCTGCTAACCGATGTCTTTCTCGTCCAATCGGCTCCCTCGATCATCAGTCCCACCCCCACTGTCTCACTGAGATTTCACCGGGTTTTAAAATCCGGATTACAAAAATTTGGGGGGGATGTCCCCCACCTCTAAAAACATGGGGAGGGACGCGTCCCCCTCTACCCCCCCCCCCTCCCGGGTTTTCCGCCCCTGGATAACTCAGCTTGCAGACCCTGCTGGGTCACCGGTCAAACCCTGACCACAGTCTCCAGGGGGTTTCCTGAGTTGTGCCCGGTGGTGGATCTTGGGGAAAGGGGGGAGGGCACAGAGGGTGAGAAAGTAAAAACGCACTAAAGAGCTGATCTGGAGGGAAGTCGGCCACAGATCTGGAGGGAGTCACCAGTCGGTGCTAACACCAACACACACCAGGTCTCACACATCTGGTCTTGAACATTACACACTCCTCAAATACGGTCCACGCCACACTTCCTTTCATCGCAAAAGGATTTGAGTATAGGAGCATGGAGGTTCTACTGCAGTTGTACAGGGTCTTGGTGAGACCACACCTGGAGTATTGTGTACAGTTTTGGTCTCCCAATCTGAGGAAAGACATTCTTGCCATAGAGGGAGTACAGAGAAGGTTCACCAGACTGATTCCTGGGATGGCAGGACTTTCATATGAAGAAAGACTGGATAGACTTGGCTTGTACTGGCTAGAATTCAGAAGAATATCTTATAGAAACTTACAAAATTCTTAAGGGGTTGGACAGGCCAGATGCAGGAAGATTATTCCCGATGTTGGGGAAGTCCAGAACAAGGGGTCACAGTTTAAGAATAAGGGGGAAGTCTTTTAGGACCTAGAAAATCATTTTTTACACAGAGAGTGGTGAATCTGTGGAATTCTCTGCCACAGAAGGCAGTTGAGGCCAATTCATTGGCTATATTTAAGAGGGAGTTAGATGTGGCCCTTGGGGCTAATGGGATCAGGGGGTATGGAGAGAAGGCAGGTACGGGATACTGAGTTGGATGATCAGCCATGATCATATTGAATGGCGGTGCAGGCTCGAAGGGCCGAATGGCCTACTCCTGCACCTATTTTCTATATTTCTTTGTTCCTCCTCGACTCTCTCCAGGGAACTCTCTCCTCCCTCCACACCTCATCTCCCCCCGCGTCACACTGATTCCACCCCTATCTCTCACTCCATCCTGTGCCCACCCCACCCTCTCACCTCCCCCACCCCATGCTCCCCTCCTCCGCCTTGCGCTCTCTCCTCCCTCTGCCCCGATCTCTCCACCCACACCGCACTGTCCTCCCCCATCCCACATCCCCTCCACCCCATCCCATCCCCACCTCCCCCCACACTCTCTCCTGCCTCTCCACCCGTGCTCTCTCCTCCCCCCACTTCAATCCATCTCCCACCCCCAACCTCACACTCCCAAGTCACCGTCCCCTTCTCTACCCCCCCACTGTTCCAGCAATACCTCCATTGATACCCGAGTTTGTATCTGGTTGTGGGGCAGTGGACAAATCCTCTTGGGGTTTCGGTGTTGTTTCCTGGGGTTCCCTAGTTGGTACGGATCCTGGATCTGTAATAAAGTGTGGACAGACAGTGGGTGTAGTGGGGAAATAATCCAGCAACTCTGTGGGATGGAAGGAGACTGAAGTCCATGGCCGACACCAGTGTCTGGTGACCCCAAATGTCCAGCCCTTTCCTGTATCACTCTGCTCCGCTCTCCTCTCCCTCCATTCCATCATTCCAGCTGTTACTCAATGCACTCCTTCCGTCTCATTTCCCTCATTAAATTGTAAACTCCCCCGCTCCCTCTGTCCCTTTCTCCCCGTACCCCGGTTGTTCCCCGAGACGCGCCCTCCCCTCACAAGCCACCAGGAACCAGCCGTCCCAACCCCCGACCTCCCCCCCACTGCTCCTTCGCGCCTTGGAACAGACAACAGATGGTGAAGATACATAACACCATATCTCACCCTCTGCACCTTAGTACAGGAGTCCCTCAGGGCTGCGTCTTGTCACCCTGGTTATTCTCATTCTACACAAATCAACTCACATCCCAGTATAGTTCAGTTAAAATATATAAATACGCAGATGACACAACCATCATAGGTCTCATCTCGAACAATAACGAAACAGAATACCGCACTCAAACACACAAAGCAGTCACTTGGTGCACAGATAATAACCTCCTACTCAATACATCAAAAACACACAAACTTATCATTGATCTCAGACGTAAGGCACAACCCAAGTCCCTCCCTACTCATCTCAGGCGAACCCATATCCACCACTGACTCGTTCAAATTTCTTGGCACTTATATAAGCAATAACCTCAAATGGAAAATCAATTCAGATCACATTTATAAAAAAGCCAACCAAAGACTTTTCTTTCTTCATCAGCTCAAGAAGTTCAGAGTGAGGAAACATCTTTTAATCCGATTTTACACAGCCATCATCCAAAGCATGCTCACTTCATCTATAACAGTCTGGTACAGCAGTTTAGACACTCACTCCTGAAATAAACTACAGCGCATTGTTAACAAAGCATCCAAAATCATCAGCACCCCCCTCCCATCAATAGAATCACTCAATCTCAAACGGTCCGTGTCAAGGGTGAAGAAAATCATTTCTGATCCCTCCCACCCAGCTCACCACATCTTCCACCTGCTGCCCTCAGGGAGGCGCTACAGCTCGCTGCCCGCCAAAACATCACGATTTAAAAACACTTTCTATCCACATGCAATCCGAATTCTGAACACTCTATGACAACATCACATAGCCACCTCGTGCATGTACTGTATACTGTATGTTGTTGTGTTTTAATGTTATGTTTGACGGGAATCAGCCTATTGTATAACTGAACCTGAATTCCACCAGCTTGACTGTGTGGTCATTAAATAATCTAATCTAATCTCTCTCTCCCGGCTGATAAACCCTCCCCCTCTTTTCCACTCGCTCCTCATCTACCTCCCATCTCTCCCTCATCCCGGGGAAGGGAAGAAGAGGAGGGAATGGCTCGGTCATTGGGAGAAAGGCCGACTGTGTGCTGGGGCAGGGGACGGCCAGATATTGGGGTGGGGGAGGGGACAGAGTGGGGGAGGGGACAGAGTGGGGGAGGGGGACGGGGTGGGGGAGGGGACAGAGTGGGGGTGGGGACGGCCAGATACTGGGGGGGGGAGGGGGAGGGGACGGGGTGGGGGGGTGGGGACGGACAGTTATTGGGCTGGGGAGGGGACGGGGTGGGGGAGGGGACTGACAGATATTGTGGTGGGGGGGACGGGGTGAGGTTGGGGACGGACAGATATTGGGGTGGGGGAGGGGACAGAGTGGGGGAGGGGACGGGGTGGGGACAGACAGATATTGGGGGTGGGGAAGGGGGAGGGGACGGGGAGGGGGTGGGGGACGGACAGTTATTGGGCTGGGGGAGGGGGGGGGGGTGGGGAGGGGACTGACAGATACTGGGGTGGGGGGGTCGAGGTGGGGACGGGGGTGGGTGAGGGGACGGGGTGGGGGTGGGGGGGTGGGTACAGACAGATATTGTGGTGGGGGGGGTCGAGGTGGGGATGGGGTGGGGGAGGGGACGGGGTGGGGGAGGGGACAGACAGATATTGTGGGGGGGACGGGGTGGGGTTGGGGGACGGACAGATATTGGGGTGGGGGAGGGGATGGGGTGGGGGAGGGGACGGCCAGATGGCAGGGTGGGGGAGGGGATATTGCTGAGCCCTAGAGGTGGATGGCTTGGAGGTGGGGAGAGGAGATGGCTGGGTTCTAGTTGATTCCCAGATAGTGGTGGGGGGTAAGAATAGTGGTGGCGGCTGTCTCCCAAGAGAGGGGGGGGGGGGCAGCTGGGTCCTGGATGAATGGGAAATGAGGGAACAGTTTAGTCCGCAGAGGATGGAAGCAATAAGTGAGTCAGTGGCCTGGGTCTGGGGACATCCTACACACGAGGTGGGCTCAGTGACGGGGTGGGGGTCAGACCCTGGTGGTTTGGCTCAAACAGGCGGTGTGGAACCTGGGGCCACAGTCTTAGAATAAAGGGGAGGTCATTTAAGACTGAGGTGAGAAAAAACTTTTTCACCCAGAGAGTTGTGAATTTATGGAATTCCCTGCCACAGAGGGCAGTGGAGGCCAAGTCACTGGATGGATTTAAGAGGGAGTTAGATGGAGCTCTAGGGGCTAGTGGAGTCAAGCGATATGGGGAGAAGACAGGCACGGGTTATTGATTCGGGACAATCAGCCATGATCATAATGAATGGCGGTGCTGGCTCGAAGAGCCGAATGGCCTCCTCCTACACCTATTTTCTTTGTTTCTACGTTTCTATGTGACCTGAGATGATCACAGGCACAGACTGGGGATTGGAAAATTGCTGACAGCACTCTCCGGATTTTCTCAACAACCTCCCAGATGAGTTACAGTGTGCGAACAGCGACATACCTGTACAATACACCTTGTGACAGCACAGTGTGGGCTCCAGCCGATATACAAAGAAACGTCCGTAGTTTTTCACCTTCATCTCATGATGTCTCTGACAGGTGTTTCCATCCCAGGTCAAACAGACTGTTATGGTCACCTCCCTCGATCATCAGTCCCACCCCCACTGTCTCACTGAGATTTCACCGGGTTTTCCGCCCCTGGATAACTGAGCTTGCAGACCCTGTTGGGTCACTGGTCAAACCCTGACCAGTCTCCAGGGGGTTTCCTGAGTTGTGCCCGTGGTGGATCTTGGGGAAAGGGGGGAGGGCACAGAGGGTGAGAAAGTAAAAACGCACTAAAGAGCTGATCTGGAGGGAATTCGGCCGCAGATACGAAGAGTCACCCGTCGGTGCTAACACCAACACACACCAGGTCTCACAGGTCACACACACCTTGTCTTGAACATTACACACTCCTCAAATACGGTCCACGCCACACTTCCTTGTTCCTGCTTGACTCTCTCCTCCCTCCACACTTCATCTCCCCTCACGTCACACTGACTCCACCCCTATCTCTCACTCCCTCCTGTCCCCACCCCACCCTCTCACCTCCCATCGCCACGTGCTCTCCTCCCCCGCCCCGCGCTCTCTCCTCCCCCGTAACACACTCTCTCCTGCCTCTCCACCCAACTCTTTCCTCCCCCCACTTCAATCCTTCTTCCACCCCCAACCTCATGCTCCCGAGTCACTGTCCCCTACTCTCCCCCCACTGTTCCAGCAATATCTCCATTGATACCTGAGTTTGTATCTGGTTGTGGGGCAGTGGACAAATCCTCTTGGGGTTTAGGTGTTGTTTCCTGGGGTTCCCTAGTTGGTACGGATCCTGGATCTGTAATAAAGTGTGGACAGACAGTGGGTGTAGTGGGGAAATAATCCAGCAACTCTGTGGGATGGAAGGAGACTGAAGTCCATGGCCGACACCAGTGCCTGGTGACCCCAAATGTCCAGCCCTTTCCTGTATCACTCTGCTCCGCTCCCCTCTCCCTCCATTCCATCATTCCAGCTGTTACTCAATGCACTCCTTCCGTCTCATTTCCCTCATTTAATTGTAAACTCCCCCGCTCCCTCTGTCCCTTTCTCCCCGTACCCCGGTTGTTCCCCGAGACGCGCCCTCCCCTCACAAGCCACCGGGAACCAGCCGTCTCAACCCCCGACCTTCCCCCCACTGCTCCTTCGCGCCTTGGAACAGACAACAGAGGGTGAAGATACATAACACCATATCTCACCCTCTGCACCTTAGTACAGGAGTCCCTCAGGTCTGCGTCTTGTCACCCTGGTTATTCTCACTCTACACAAATCAACTCACATCCCAGTATAGTTCAGTTAAAATATATAAATACACAGATGACACAACCATCATAGGTCTCATCTCGAACAATAACGAAACAGAATACCGCACTCAAACACACAAAGCAGTCACTTGGTGCACAGATAATAACCTCCTACTCAATACATCAAAAACACACAAACTTATCATTGATCTCAGACGTAAGGCACAACCCAAGTCCCCCCTACTCATCTCAGGCGAACCCATATCCACCACTGACTCATTCAAATTTCTTGGCACTCATATAAGCAATGGAAAATCAATTCAGATCACATTTATAAAAAAATAAAAAAGCCAACCAAAGACTTTTCTTTCTCCATCAGCTCAAGAAGTTCAGAGTGAGGAAACATCTTTTAATCCGATTTTACACAGCCATCATCCAAAGCATGCTCACTTCATCAATAACAGTTTGGTACAGCAGTTTAGACACTCACTCCCGTAATAAACTACAGCGCATTGTCAACAAAGCATCCAAAATCATCAGCACCCCCCTCCCATCAATAGAATCACTCAATCTCAAACGATCCGTGTCAAGGGTGAAGAAAATCATTTCTGATCCCTCCCACCCAGCTCACTACATCTTCCACCTGCTGCCCTCAGGGAGGCACTACAGCTCACTGCCCGCCAAAACATCACGATTTAAAAACACTTTCTATCCACATGCAATTCGAATTCTGAACACTCTATGACAACATCACATAGCCACCTCGTGCATGTACTGTATACTGTATGTTGTTGTGTTTTAATGTTATGTTTGACGGGAATCAGCCTATTGTATAACTGAACCTGAATTCCACCAGCTTGACTGTGTGGTCATTAAATAATCTAATCTAATCTCTCTCTCCCGGCTGATAAACCCTCCCCACTCTTTTCCACTCGCTCCTCATCTACCTCCCATCTCTCCCTCATCCCGGGGAAAGGAAGAAGAGGAGGGAATGGCTCGGTCATTGGGTGAAAGGCCGACTGTGTGCTGGGGCAGGGGACGGCCAGATATTGGGGGTGGGGGAGGGGACGGTGGGGGTGGGGGTGGGGACTGACAGATACTGGGGTGAGGGGGGGGGTCGAGGTGGGGACGGGGTGGGGGGTGGGGGTGGGGACAGACAGATATTGTGGGGGGGACGGGGTGGGGTTGGGGACGGACAGATATTGGGGTGGGGGAGGGGACGGGGTGGGGGAGGGGACGGCCAGATGGCAGGGTGGGGGAGGGGATATTGCTGAGCCCTAGAGGTGGATGGCTTGGAGGTGGGGAGAGGGTGGGTTTAGTTGATTCCCAGATAGTGGTGGGGGTAAGGAATAGCTGTGGCGGCTGTCTCCCAAGAGAGGGGGGGGGGGGGGGGGGGCAGCTGGGTCCTGGATGAGTGGGGAATGAGGGAACAGTTTAGTCCGCAGAGGATGGAAGCAAGGAGTGAGTCAGTGAGCTGGGTCTGGGGACATCCTACACGCGAGGTGGGCTCAGTGACGGGGTGGGGGTCAGACCCTGGTGGTTTGGCTCAGACAGTCGGTGTGGAAACAGGGGCAACAGTCTTAGAATAAAGGGGAGGTCATTTAAGACTGAGGTGAGAAAAAACTTTTTCACCCAGAGAGTTGTGAATTTATGGAATTCCCTGCCACAGAGGGCAGTGGAGGCCAAGTCACTGGATGGATTTAAGAGGGAGTTAGATGGAGCTCTACGGGCTAGTGGAGTCAAGCGATATGGGGAGAAGACAGGCACGGGTTATTGATTGGGGACAATCAGCCATGATCATAATGAATGGCGGTGCTGGCTCGAAGAGCCGAATGGCTTTCTCCTGCACCTAATTTCTTTGTTTCTATGTGACCTGAGATGATCACAGGCACAGACTGGGGATTGGAAAATTGCTGACTCAGCACTCTCCGGATTTTCTCAACAACCTCCCAGATGAGTTACAGTGTGTGAACAGCGACGTACCTGTACAATACACATTGTGACAGCACAGTGTGGGCTCCAGCCGATACACAAAGAAACGTCCGCAGTTTTTCACCTTCATCTCATGATGTCTCTGACAGGTGTTTCCATCCCAGGTGAAACAGACTGTTCTGGTCACCTCCCCGTCTCCCACACTGGGATGGGAACCTGGAATGAGGTTTATAAACATTGTAAATTATACCCAGTCCCACAGTGCGGTTGGGAATGTGAATCTGGAGCCATTGTAATACAGTGACCACAACCCATACTATGGGCTGATCTGTATCAGTCAGTGGTGACCTGCTGCCCTCGCCTTCCCCACAGCAGCAGCTGCTTCCTGAGACCAGCTCCCGGTGCTGACACCCTGGGGTGCTGGGTCTGGAGATACAGGGAGAGAAGGCAGGAGGGTTAGGAGGGAGAGATAGATCAGCCATGACTGAATGGTGGAGTAGACTTGATGGGCCGAATGGCCTAATTCTGCTCCTATCACTTATGAACATGACTGGAAACACCAACCCCGACCCTGATGGGAGCCGATGTCAGGGGCGGGGCATCATCTGTCAGCACCCATCAGGGGCGGGGCCATCTATCAGCATCCATCAGGGGCGGGGCTTCATCTGTCAGCACCCATCAGGGGCGGGGCTTCACCTGTCAGCACCCATCTGGGGCGGGGCATCTGACCCTCCCCGGCCATTCCCTGAGCCCCAGAGTTGCAAACTGACCCTACCGTTTAACCAGCCTGGGCTCCGTCCGGAGCAGTGATCGATGGGAATGCCAGTCTCGGGAATCTTCCATCCGCCAGAACTGAAACACCAATCAGAGAGTCAGCCCCTGAAATGAGGGAGTTTGTCCACCCAGAGAAGATTGGTAGTGGGCCCCACTCTCAATAGGGTGATTTCACGAAAGGTCACTGGAGCGTAGATCTGCACCCACGTGACCGAAAATCTGAAGTGGAGTACATGCTATACATCCGGTACATGTTAGTGAATGGGAAAACACGCACTTTCACACCCGTTAAAAACATCGAAAACGGCCAGTTTTTGAGCTGCAATTTACTGTGCCAGTCGGGGTGACCGTGAGGCACAGCTACCTAAATTTACAGTCCAAAAAAAAGATTGAAACTAAGGTAAATTCAAGAGGGAACTGAAGGTGCAAATCCAGCGGAAATGCTTATCGGACATTTGCCGTGGAGATTTAAAGATCTAAAATATCGGGAATTATCGCGTTTGCTCGCTGCATTTCATCAAAAGTAAGGCATTATTGACTTTTTTTAATCTTTATTGATGAAATGCAGCGAGCAAACGCGATAATTCCCGATATTTTGGATCTTTAAATCTCCACGGCAGACTTCCGGTTGCGCCATGCTAGGCTAGCAGTCGCAACTTTTAGCTCCGCTCCTGTGGAAACGCGACTTTTCGCGTTAAAATTGTGTTTGGAAGTCGGGACCGATTCAAAAACTCACCGGAGCCCCGGGATGTCGCGCTGATGATGTCATCAGTAAGCGCCGCAATTTAAAACGGAGGGAAAAGCATTTTAAATGAAAAAAACGTCTCCAGCTCAGAGCCCTCAGAGAAACATCTCAAAACTGCTGAAAACACAGAAAAGTGAAGAACAGACCTCTGAAGTGGATTCTGGAATGGCTACAAGATCCAAGACTGAGATGGCTACTAAGGAGAAAAATGAAATGGAGGAGATAAGGAGCTCGGTAAGAGATTTGAGAAAGGATATTGAGGCTGCAAACTCAAAAATGTTGGAAAGTATGGAAAATATGAATGTTAAATCAATGGAAAATATGGCAAACATTAATGCTGGTAATCAAAAAATTATTGACTGCATTGGCATTATACAAAAACGAATTGAGGATGTGCATGAAGAGCTAGTGGTGAGAATTAAGAAAGGCGAAGAAGAAACTGAGAAGAAGTTTGAGGCTGTGAACGTAATTGTTTCTTCACATGCAACAAAATAGAGAGAGTACAGAGGAGATTTACTAGAATGTTGCCTGGGTTTCAGCAACTAAGTTACAGAGATAGGTTGAACAAGTTAGGGCTTTATTCTTTGGAGCGCAGAAGGTTAAGGGGGGACTTGATAGAGGTTTTAAAATGATGAGAGGGATAGACAGAGTTGACGTGGAAAAGCTTTTCCCACAGAGAGTAGGGAAGATTCAAACAAGGGGACATGACTTGAGAATTAAGGGACTGAAGTTTAGGGGTAACATGAGGGGGAACTTCTTTACTCAGAGAGTGGTAGCTGTGTGGAATGAGCTTCCAGTGAAGGTGGTGGAGGCAGGTTCGTTTTTATCATTTAAAAATAAATTGGATAGTTATATGGATGGGAAGGGAATGGAGGGTTATGGTCTGAAGCAGGTATATGGGGACTAGGGGAGATTATGTGTTCGGCATGGACTAGAAGGGTCGAGATGGCCTGTTTCCATGCTGTAATTGTTATATGGTTATATGGAACCGAAATAAAAGACATGGAAACAGTGGTTGAACAAATGGCTGAAGATATGCAGGGAATGAAGCTAGAAGTGGTCAACTGGCGAAAGTTTCAGATAAATGCCTTGATCTTGAAGCTCGCTCATGACGCCAAAATCTACGAATACTGGGAGTAACAGAAGGGGCAGAAGGGCACAACGCTCATGGGTTCACTGCCAACCTAATCAAACAGGTACTCAATCTACCTGTGGAACCGGAAATTGAAGTGGCACATCGAATACCGAGATTTAAGCCAAGAGCACAAGCAGATCCAGCCCACCCACGACAGATTATAGTCAAACTTCGGGACATTTCAGCACTTGAGGACCTGATGAAAAAAATCAAATATGGAGTGAAGATGACCTTTGGACAAGACACTATCAAACTCCTGCGGGATTATCCCTTTGAGATCGTTCAAAAGAGAAGAAAGTTTGAACAGACAAGACAGATTCTCTATGAAGTCAAAGATGTTAGATGTGGCATTTTTTATCCGGCCAGAATGCGCATTACTTACAAGGGAAAAGAGAAAACCTTCACTAACTCGGACGCATCTTATAAATATGCCAAAGAGATTGTCGCAAAGGCAGAAACAGAAGATTAACCACACCAGCGGGAGGATATGGACATTTTCTTGCCTTTTATTATCTCACAGAGAACACCCGAAGACAAGGGAAGAAACAGCACTCTCTAAAAGTTTAAAATGGAACCAAATTTCCACGTGCATTTGTCTAGACATCTTATCTCCTTTGGACGTTCTGGAATTTAACTCAAGGACATCCTTTGTTCAGAATGAAGGAAAGACTGATGAGCTAACCAAAGATGAACATCAGAGCCGAACGTGGAAAACACCCCAAGGTCGAATAGCGAATCAAGATTTTTAAACAGTTTTACAAAATATAGAGAATTAATAATAACTAACAAATACTAATATAGAAATATAAATGGAAACTAACCTGAACTATATAATGGGTAAAATGTAATAATCTGCTTATAAGACTGACTAGTTCATATATAGAGATGACTAATTTTAGAATTAAAGTAGATAACATTGAAATGATAAGGGATATGTAGTTCGTGTGAAGAAGGGAGAAGACTCAGGCACCTGGCACAATTCCAGGAGCCTGTTTCTGGTTAACCCTTACAGCTAACAGCTTACTTTTATCAAAGATATAACTAACTATAAATAATTAGTAGATGAAAGTGTTAGATAAATAAATTTTATAGTAGCTGAACACAGATCGGATACTGGCTAATGAATATATATATAAATATACAGATATAGATAAGGTAACAGGTGAAATTTAGCTGAATTTGAAATGGCACCGCCTTCTTAGGGACAGAATAATAAAATGAGCGGAGCTAACAGCACATCAATTTCAGAAGTCGAATAAATGTCGGACCCCACAGATGTGTGGGACACGCATTAGTGTCGAACACTTCAGACACTGTAATTTTATCTGTCAAATTTTTTTTTAAATCACAATATGTCACTATTATGTGTTTTTTTTTCAAGGACAATCGCAAAAGGGATCTACCAAGGAAGTTAATAATATAAACGCCCCCCCAACTATCCAGAGTCCTGAGCTACGGATGCACCGTAATAAATAAAGGTACTAAAATCAGAGAAAATGCAAGATCATAAACAAAAGAAAATGGGAGGAATCACACTCTGTAGCTGGAATATAAGGGGTATTAATGAACCAATTAAAAGGGGCAAAATACTAGCTCAGTTGAAATCATATAACACGGACATTTCTTTTCTACAAGAAACGCACCTTAAACATCAAGACCAGCTGAGATTGAGGGCGAAATGGATAGGCCAAACATTTCACTCCTCATACACATCGAAATCCAGAGGCACCGCAATTATTATTCGCAAAGGAATACAATTCAAATCAAAGAATATTATATCAGATAAGGAAGGGAGATACCTTATAGTCACAGGAGAGATTTATGCTACGCCAATCACCTTGGTAAACATATATGCGCCCAATTTTGATCCTCAATTTTTTAATAAAATTCTGAATAAAATCGCAGAATCCAACTACCAAAATGTAATAATTGGAGGAGACTTCAACTGTGCTTTAGATCCGCATTTAGATAAATCGACGCAAAAACAAAGAGGTAATATGAAATCTAAAACTAGTGAACTCTTAAATACTTATATAAAAAATACAAATATAGCAGACGTTTGGAGGATCGCGAACCCGACTGGAAGGGAATATTCGTTTTATTCAATGGTGCATAAAACATACTCACGTATAGACTATTTCTTAGTGGATTCAAAACTAATCCCTTATACACTAAACCCTAAATACCACACCAATACGATTTCAGATCATTCCCCGTTATCTTTTGTTTTAAAACTGGAAGGAATCTCTACGAACAAATCATTCTGGAGGTTTAACTCGCAAATTTTGAAAGACCCACAAGGGAGTATATATCTAAAAAAACAAATGGATCTATTTTTTGAGATAAATGATACACCAGATATTTCGCCTACTTTATTATGGGAATCCTTCAAAGCATTTATTAGAGGAGTCATTATCTCGTATCAAGCTTTTCAAAACAAAAAGAATAAAAATGAACAAAGACAATTAGAAGAACAAATCAGACAACTAGATATAGATAATGCTAAAGATCCAACTATGGATAAACATAATAAAATTTTAATTCTGAAATTTAAGCTAAATAAATTACTATCAGAGAAGATTATAAGATTATTCCAAATTACCAAACAAGAATGTTTTGAATTTGGGGATAAACCCCAAAAAACTTTTGGCACGCCAACTGAAAAAAACGGGAAAAAGATCATGCAATTTTAAAGATTAAATCAGATAGAGGGGAATTATTAACACTACCTAATGATATCAATAAAAGATTTGCTCAATATTATAAGAATTTATACACATCGAAAACGCTAATAGACAATAATAAAGCTTCAGAATTTTTGAACGATTGTAACCTCCCAAAACTAGAATTGAAAGAACAAGAGGAACTGGGAGCACAAATTACAGCTAAGGAAATAGAAGACACAATAAACACGCTTAAGAACAGAAAAACACCAGGACCAGACGTATTCAGTAATGAATTCTATAAATGTTTTTACGATACGGTGACCCCACGTCTACAGAAAATGTATACATTTGCATTTAAAGAACAAACCTTACCTGAAACACTAGCAGAATCAACGATCACACTAATACTTAAAAAAGATAAAGATATAGAAGAACCAGGATCATACAGAGCTATTGCATTGTTAAATACTGATCAAAAAATATTAGCGAAAATACTAGCTAGAAGACTAAGTCAATATGTCAGTAAATTAATAAATAAGGATCAGACGGGATTTATACCAAAGAGACACTCATTTAATAACCTGAGATGTCTGCTTAACATAATGCACTCTCACAAATGTCAAGAACAAGAGTTATCTATCATTTCATTAGACGCAGAAAAAGCGTTTGATCAAGTAGAATGGGATTATATGTTTAAAGTATTGCAAAAATTTCAAATGGGAGAGAGCTTCATCGCATGGATAAAATTATTATATAACAAACCCACGGCTAGAATATTAACTACTAATACACTATCTACGAAATTCCAATTAATAAGGGGCAATAGACAAGGGTGTTCATTATCACCGCTATTATTCGCTCTGGTAATTGAACCTCTAGCTGAAAATATTAGAACACATCCTGACATCTATGGTTATAATACAAAACATTCAAATAACAAAATATCCTTATACGCTGACGATGTATTACTGTATATCACAAAACCACAAATCAGTATACCAAACATATTAAACCTAATCGAGGATTTTGGATCTTTCTCAGGATACAGAATAAACTGGAACAAAAGTGAAATTATGTCGATAAAACCGAAAGACTCAACACAGCTTTTGAAATTCCCCTATAAAATAGCTACAGAAAATTTTAAATACTTAGGAATTGAAATCACTAGAAATTATCACGGTATGTTTAATGCTAATTTTACTTCGGAGTCACGTGAGTGACTATGTGAAGAACCCACCCAGTGCGCAGGCGCGGCATTACGCCAGCAGCGCAACAGCGGCGGCAGCTGGAGTCAGGCTCTCCAGCTGCAGGATAAAACAAGACCTTCAGGTAAGTGGTTTTTTTGTTGAACAGGAGAAAAATTGCGAGTATGGCTACTAGGAAGTGACTCGCTAAGAGAACTGGTGCCTGCCCGACTCCCCCCGAGGAGGGTTCGATATCTGGGCGGCAGCCACTGGCGGCGGGACCGCTTTTTGAGCGCTCCCCAACACCTGAACCCGAGCCGCTCCCTGTGCCGCCGATTTCAACACCGCGCACAGGGAGGAAGTCCACTCGGAAAACGGACCGGCCGGTGGTCTCCGATTCATCGGAGGAAGAGGACGAGTCTCCCCCAAAAAAGCGGAGAGACAGCCGCCTGAGCTGCATGAGACAGCTCCTCGAGCAAATGCTCGAACAAGAGATGCAGGACAAGCATTCTCATGGAGGACGGGCTTATGCCTCCTCTAATCTGTCACCACACCCCTCTGCTCCCTCTTTATTCGAGGTTAGCAAGGGAGGCCAGGGCTGGGCTGGCTCACACCAAGGGCAGGCGGACGATTGCACAAGCATGCCAGGGGAACAGGAACAAGAAGAGCTGCTGGGTGTTGTCGGCCGCTACGCGGCTCCTCCACGAGCAGGGAGAATACTGGAACCCAGGATGGCAGCCAGTATTAATCAGCTTTCAAATAAAGCCCTGCAGGAAAAAGTCATCCTAGAAGCTCTAGAAAAATACACAGCACCTCAAAATTGCGAGGCGCTGAAAGTTAAAACCGTCAACGGACAAATCTGGAGCCAGCTGGGACATCAAATCCGCGGACAAGAGCTAAAAATGCAGCGCATCCTAAAGCTCCACACAGCGGCTATCACCGCCTTCGCTCGGTCTACAGAGAACACCGATCTGACTACCTGCCAACAGGACGTACTAGCACTCATGTGCAATACTCAGTACGAAATAAATAACCTGAGGCGGGATAACATCAGACCTGCCCTGAACCCCAAATATGCGGGGCTATGCAAAGCCCCTGCAGCAGAAACCGAGGCACTGCTGTTTGGGGCCGACCTAACCAAAAGGCTAAAAGACCTAGAAGAGGCAGCCAAACCTGTGGGCCTCATGAGGGCAGGCCGAGGATCGAGCAGGACACAAACACCCAGCTGGCAGCACCCCTCGGCATCCACCAGCAAATATCCACGACCAAGGACTGGTGAAAGCTCGGGGACCGCTACACATTACCCCCAAAGGTCTTTTTTAGACAGGGGCCCAGAGCGGAACCCTTGGAAGATGCGCCGCCCTACGACAGCACCGATAACAAGACAACAGAGCCGCGCCTACAAGAAAAGACAACTCCAAAAATGAGAATAAACTTGGAGGTAGGTGGGTCTGGTTCCTGTCAACATACGCTGAACAAGGGTGCTCTACTAACAGGTGGGCAACTACACTTGTTCAAAAAAGCTTGGGGTACTGTCACAAATAACAAATACATACTCAACAGTATTAGTGGATACAAAATCGAATTCAAAACGGGCATATTACCGCCGGTTCAGCATATACCCCAAAGGGTATTTCTCCCCTCTGAGAAAGAGAAACGGGAAGGACAAGCTGAACTAGAAAGGCTCATGTCAAAAGGAGTCATTGAAAAGACCAGACATGAACCATTGGAATTTGTATCAAACATATTTACTAAAACCAAAAAAGATGGTGGATGTCGCATCATCATTGATCTAACATCACTAAATAAATCTGTTGAGTATATACACTTTAAAATGGAGACATTTGTCACTGCCAGACAACTGATCTCAAAAGGATACTTCATGGCAAGCATTGATATCAAAGATGCTTACTATCTAATACCCATACATAAGGATCATTATAGATACCTAAAATTTATCTGGATGGGGCAACTATGGCAGTATAAAGCATTGCCCAATGGCCTAACCTCAGCCCCCAGATTATTTACCAAAATACTAAAAGTAGCCATGAAAATATTAAGAGAACAAAAACATATAGTCATGGCATATTTGGACGATATTCTCGTATTGGGAAAAACCAAGGAATTAGCTGTGGCAGCAGTTTCAGCTACTAAACAGCTCCTTGAAACGTTGGGGTTCGTCCTACACCCAGATAAATCAAAATTGAAGCCATCAACTACCATGGATTATTTAGGCTTCACTATTAATTCAATCCATATGACTGTTACTCTGCCAAGGGAAAAAATGGTTGCATTAGCACAATCATGCAACAATTTAATAGTCAATAAACGACCAACAATCCGACAAGTTGCCAGAGTAATTGGAATTATTGTAGCAGCAATTCCAGCTACACAATTTGGACCTTTGCACTATCAAAATCTACAAAGAGCAAAGGTACATGCACTGCATCGATGTTCGGGTCATTATGACCGAAATATGTATTTACCCACTGAAGCTATATCAGAACTACAGTGGTGGGCAGACAATGTTTGGCACAGTTTCAGTCCCATTATCATCACTAATCCTAACTTAGTTATCAAAACAGATGCCAGTGCTTTAGGCTGGGGAGCAACTAACTCTATATCCAGCACAGGTGGCAGATGGACTAACTCTGAGTCATCGTTACTACACTCACTGGGCATCAACTATTTGGAAATGCTGGCCGCCTACTATGGGTTAAAAGCATATGCATCTAAAATGCAGCACGTGCATGTTAGGTTACAGATCGATAATACTACGGTGGTGGCTTACGTTAACCACATGGGTGGCATAAAATCATTATCATGCGACAAATTGGTCAATGCAATCTGGCTATGGTGTGTCAAAAGACATATTTGGTTATCAGCTGCCTATCTACCAGGTAAGCTAAATACAGTGGCAGACACCAGGTCACGAAAATTCAACGATAACATCGAATGGATGTTAGATCCAAAAATCTTTGCAAAAATTATTAAGCAATATGGAACGCCAGATATCGATTTGTTTGCATCTAGATTGAATCACCAGTTACCTATGTATGTGGCTTGGGAACCAGACCCAGAGGCAGCAGCGGTAGATGCTTTCACGCTGGATTGGGGAAATTTCTTCTTCTATGCTTTCCCTCCCTTCTGCCTCATCAGTCGGGTAATCCGGAAAATTCAGACTGACTCTGCTTCTGGAATTTTGGTCGTACCCGACTGGCCTACCCAACCATGGTTCCCAGTCCTACACGACATGGTGGTCGAGTCACCAATGGTTTTCCAAAATAACCCACAACTGCTGACTCAACCCAGTATCCGGCATGAGTCACCCATGCCATCAATATATTAAACTCCTGGCTTGTAGGTTCTAAACAGACCTTACCAGGGACTGGGGCTATCAGAAAGAACAATCACCACCATGTCGGCAGCCCTGCGGAATTCCACAAAAAAGCAGTACCTGACGTACATCAAAAAATGGGAGAAATACTGCTTGGACGCAGGGACAACGTATGACACAGCCACAGTCACCGATGTGTTGGAGTTCCTGGCCCACTTACACCATGACGAGAAGATGAGCTACAGTGCCGTGAATGCAGCACGAAGCGCCCTGTCTGCTTATCTTAAACCAGCAGGACACCAGAGCATAGGGTCCCATCCACTAGTGATAAAACTCCTAAAGGGTATTTATAACAACAAACCCCCAACACCCAGGTATACCCATGTATGGGATATTAGTGTGGTGTTATCACATCTCAGAGGATGGCCACCAGCTGGATCCCTCAGTCTAGAGGAATCTACTCTAAAAACACTCATGCTCATGGCTCTCGTATCTGCTCAAAGGGTTCAGTCATTACACAAGCTACGACTGGACAACATGGTAATTACCCCAGACTGCATCACGTTTGTCATTCCAGATCTGGTGAAACAAAGCAGGCCAGGAATGCCCAACTCACCGATAATATTCCGGGCCTACCCACCAGAACCAAGGCTATGTGTTGTGACCCATCTCCAGAAATATGTAGACACAACCCAAAAACTTAGAGGGAGTGAAAAAGCCTTATGGGTCAGCCACAGGAAACCTTTTGGACGGGTAACTAGCCAAACCATCTCAAGGTGGCTAAAGCAGGTGCTGAAAGCTGCGGGAATTAATACTGACGTTTTTAAATCCCATTCCACCAGGGCAGCATCAACATCAGCGGCGGAACGCATGGACGTCCCAATAGACCACATCCTAAATACGGCAGGATGGTCGAGGGAGTCGACATTCCGTAAATTTTATAATAAACCACTGATGAAACCAGACCTGTATGCAGAGAAAATTTTACAAACTGCAAATCTTTAATTTAAGCCCGGGGGAGCATTTTGAATTTTTGTTATTGTTAATAAACACTTTTGTTTTTTGAAAACAAACAGATTCTTTGGTCATTAAGATACCACTTCCTCCCTCAAGAACTTCGGCAGCGAGTGATATAAAGCTGTTACACGGTTTGAAATCACAGACCTTTGAAATCTTCACGTAGTCACTCACGTGACTCCGAAGTAAAATAGTAAGATTAAACGAGTACTTACCAGTGCGAAGTTTGATCTGTATTTTATGAGGAGTTACGATGAGGGATTACGTGCCCTCCGCTCCCACCCTCATTATATGGATCAAACTGGTAAACTGATGTCTCCTTAATCTTTACTATGTTCACTTCAAATATTGTGTCTATCTGTGATTCCACACCGCTGCTTGGAAGTATGCCGCGCCTGCGCACTGGGTGGGTTCTTCACGTAATCCCTCATCGTAACTCCTCATAAAATACAGATCAAACTTCGCACTGGTAAGTACTCGTTTAATCTTACTATTATAGCCCCTTACTTAAGAAATTAAACAATTTAATTAAATTCTGGAAAACGCTGCCGATGTCTTTAATAGTTCGAATAAATGCTATAAAAATGATCTTTTTACCACAAATCCTATATTTATTTCAATCAATTCCAATATATCTTCCAAAATTTTTTTTCAAAAAATTAGACTCAGACATCACAAACTTTATATGGGATTATAAATCCCACAGAATACAAAGAGCACACCTCAGTAAACCAAAAGAGATGGGTGGTTTAGCGCTCCCTAACTTTATGTACTATAATTAGGCGGTAAATATTAAAAATATGATTCACCTGCTGGACAACTCTGGTCATACAGGAGCGACTCTCCTCTCACCAACGAATTTGAATAACAAACATTATAATAAAAATCCAATGATACATAGTACAATTAGAACTTGGAAACAAATAAAACAGAACTTAAAATTAAGAAATCTATCTCTGCTAATGCCAATAGCCAATAACCCTTTGTTTAAACCCTCAATTATAGATAAATCATTTACACAATGGGAAAGAACGGGAATCAAAACGCTCAGAGACCTGTATGAATTAGGGAAATTATTACCATTTCAACAATTACAACTGAAATATAACTTGAAAAATAATCAACATTTTAAATATCTTCAAATCCGTGATTATCTGAAAAAATATACAAAAGACTATTATAATATGCCCCCAGACTTATTAGATGAAGCCATGATATAATATTATATTGAATATAGAAATACCTACAACAGATAATATTAGAAGAGACTGGGAACAGGAACTAGCTATAAAAAGTTCAAAAGAGAGCTGGGATAAACACTTATATGTGCATAAATGCTCGATCAACGTACGGCATACTCTAATCCAATATAAAACATTACATAGACTATATTATTCAAAAACTAAAATAAATAAACTTTTCCCAATGTGTCACCCATTTGTGATAAATGTCAGTCACAAGAAGCTAACAAAGCGCACTCTTTTGTTTTCTGTATAAAAATCCAAAAATTCTGGAACAAAATATTTGAAATCTTTACAAAATTATTTAAAATAAAACTACTACCCAAAGCAGAATGGATCAATTTTGGAATATCGGAAGGTAACCCAGAATTAAATATGTTTCAAAAGAACTTACTTAATTACGGGCTAATAATGGGAAAAAAGCTTATACTTAAATTTTGGAAAAATGCTCCAATACCAACAACAAAAATGTGGATTTCAAACATGTTCGAAACACTACACTTGGAAGAGATGAGACTCCTCCTAGCAGGCAAAGCAGATCACTTCCAAAAGACATGGTCTGCATTTATGGAACTATTACAAGCATAAGGTGCAATAATAAGTTAAAACATAAAGGCTACCAGGACCTGGTAACGGGGGGGTATAAAATAAAGTTTTAATAAAAACACGGTTGGTATATCCTTTTTTGCGGAGTTTTGTGTTACAATAGAACGATTGATTTTCCTTTCTTCTTTTTTTTCTTTTCTTTCTAGGGTCTTATTTATTTTCTTTGCTTCCTTCTCTAATTCCTTCCCTAAGGGGTTCTCTTCTCCCAACACTTTCCTGCACTTTCACGATTCTTGCTTACTTTCCTTACTTCTTTTATTTCTATCTTTTTTAAAGCTCAAAAAATGAAGTGGTACAACATAATGTAATAAGATATATGCGATGTATTAATGTGATTTACTGTACTGCTAATAAAAATAAAATTAAAAAAAAAAAAAAAAATCTCCACGGCAAATTTCCGCTGGTCATTTCCGCTTGATTTGCACCTTCAGCTCCCTCTTGATTTTACCTTAGTTTCTATCTTTTTTTTGGACTGTAAATTTAGGTAGCTGTGCCTCACGGTCACCCCGACTGGCACAGTAAATTGCAGCTCAAAAACTGGCCGTTTTCGATGTTTTTAACGGGTGTGAAAGTGCGTGTTTTCCCATTCACTAACATGTACCGGATGTATAGCATGTACTCCACTTCAGATTTTCGGTCACGTGGGTGCGGATCTACGCTCCAGTGACCTTTCGTGAAATCACCCTATATTCAAGCACCACTGGGATCCATTTGTTTATTTCCCCTTCAGCAGACTCATGCAGCTTGTACAGTGCAGGAATGGCCCTTCAGCCCACAATGTCCAGCCTGACTCTTTTGTCAAATCCCATTTACATGCATATGGAACAGAATTCTTCTGTGCTTTCCCTATTTGACAGAGAAATAATCCTTACACATAATATTTGTACTGATTGCATCTCATCCTTTGGTCGTGTGTTCTGGATAATCAACCACTCCCTGTCCCATTAATGTCACAGATGATCAGTCTCCCTGTATCCACACTGTTCCATTAATGTCACATATGATTAGTCTCCCTGTATCCACACTGTCCCATTAATGTCACAGATGATCAGTCTCCCTGTATCCACACTGTCCCATTAATGTCACAGATGATTAGTCTCCCTGTCTCCACACTGTTCCATTAATGTCACAGATGATTAGTCTCCCTGTATCCACACTGTCCCATTAATGCCATTAACAGATGATCAGTCTCCCTGTATCCACACTTGTCTCCTCCATCTCCCCTCACTGGCCTGTGTTTCTGATATATTTTCTGCATCATTGATTAATACAATTATCTCCTCGTTGGGGTGGGAGATTGCAACCTTCACGTGGTCCGCCCTGTTTCGACGAATGCAAACAACCCGACGTGCACAATCAAATAAGATCAAATAGAACTAGTTGTCCTACAAATTTAGGCTGTGCACGCCATACGCAAGAAGAAGAAGATCTCCTCGTTACCTCTTAAATCTGAACCATCCCACTGTATGATTGTTGTCATTCATCCATATGTTGCCAGAACACTTTTGTTCCACACAACCGATGCTCCTCCAGGGCTGGGCCAGGACGCTGTGGTTCACACACGGATCACCGAGTGCGGAGTCTGCGTCTGGAGGACATGATGATGGTCAGAGTTAATGTCCACTTCAGACAAAGTCACCCAGCCTCTTTTACCCCGACTCACCTGCACCAACCTCCGCTCTACTCTCTGAAATATAACATCACCTAAATAATGTTCCCCACTGAAAATATCACCTATCCATTCCATCCACAGATGCTGCCTGACCCACTGAGTACCTCAAGCATTTTATTCAAGGTTGCAGCATCGGCAGTTTCTCATGTTATTATCTTCAAGCTTAGTTCATCGATCTAACTCTACTTATTCCCTTGTTCACAGTATGGAAACAGTACATTCGGCCCAACTCGCCCATGCTGACCAAGGGCTCCCCTCCCTACGTCTCATCTCCCAGCATCTAGTCCACATGCTTTTATTCATCGGCGATTTAAGTGGTCATCTCAACATTTGTTGAACTTTGCCGAGTTCAACCAATCTCTCAGGCAATGTATGCCAGGTGAAGGCGACCACTCATCTGCCTTCTATATCTCTTCATAGAAACATAGAAAATATGTGCAGGAGGTGGCCATTCGGCCTTTCGAGCCAGCACCGCCATTCATTGTGATCACGGCTGATCATCCCCTATCAATAACCCGTGCCTGCCTTCTCCCTATATCCCTTGACTCCACTGGCCCCTAGAGGTCTACCTAACTCTCTCTTAAATCCATCCAGTGATTTGGCCTCCACTACCCACTGTGGCAGGGAATTCCATAAATTCACAACACCCTGGATGAAAACGTTTTTTCTCACCTCAGTCTTAAATGACCTCCCCTTTATTCTAAGACAGTGGCCTCTGGTCCTTCATCTTCATCACCAAACATCTTCCTCTCTACCATAATCATTCCTCCTTACCCATATCTCTCATTTGCTTATGATATCTCATCTAATTCTCCTCAGACACAGGGAAAATAGTCCTGCTCTCTGTGGAGGATTTGGAGAGAGCACAGAAGAGTTTTACCAGAATGTTGCCTGAATTAGAGAGTATTAGCTGTAGGGGAGGTTGGACAAGCTTGGATTATTTTTATTTGAGTATCGGACCAAGGCTGACAGGTGGCCTGATAGATGTATATAGTATTTGGGAGGCTTAGACTGAGTAGGGTGGAAACACATAATACCAGAGGGCATAGCTTTAAGGTGGGAGGAGAGAGTTTAAAGAAGATTTACAAGGCAAAATCTGTTTTTACACAGAGTGGGAGATGCCCAGACTATGCAGCTGAGGTGGTGATTGAAGCAGTTATGGCAGCAATGTTTAGTCTACATTATAGGAGCAGGGAGGTTCTACTGCAGTTGTAAAGGGTCTTGGCGAGACCACACCTGGAGTATTGCGTACAGTTTTGGTCTCCTAATCTGAGGAACGACATTCTTGCCATCGAGGGAGTGCAGAGAAGGTTCACCAGACTGATTCCTGGGATGTCAGGAATTTCATATGAAGAAAGACTGGATAGACTCGGCTTGTACTCGCTAGAATTTAGAAGATTGAGGGGGGATCTTATAGAAACTTACAAAATTCTTAAGGCGTTGGACAGGCTAGATGCTGGAAGATAGTTCCTGATGTTGGGTAAATGCAGAACAAGGGGTCACAGTTTAAGGATAAGGGGGAAATCTTTTAGGACTGAGATGAGAAAAACATTTTTCACACAGAGAGTGGTGAATCTGTGGAATTCTCTGCCACAGAATGTAGTCGAGGCCAGTTCATTGGCTATATTTAAGAGGGAGTTAGATGTGGCCCTTGTGGCTAAAGGGATCGGGGGTATGGAGAGAAGGCAGGTACAGGATACTGAGTTGGATGATCAGCCATGATCATATTGAATAGCGGTGCAGGCTCGAAGGGCCGAATGGCCTACTCCTGCACCCATTTTCTATGTTTCTATGTTAAGCCAAAAACACAAAGAGGCAGAGAATGGAAGGATATATTTCAAATGAACATCACGGCCAGTACAGGTGTGTGCAGAAGGGTCTGTACTTGTGTAGATAAAGTCCAACCTCATTCAAATTAAAGAGTCCAAGCTTTGAGCATTTGCTCACCGTCACAAACAAAAACACCGACAACTAGGTACAGAGCATTACATTGGACAGCTTATTTCAGAATAGGTGCGGGGGAACTGAGTAAAGTGATCACTGACTGGCGCTGGGATCTGTTGTATTAGTGACCCAGGACAGCCCAGAGTTTCCACACAACCCCTCACATCTCTTGTCAATATGTAACAGCCACGTACCTGTACAATACACAGCCTGGTCACTGGGTGTTGGCTTCAACTGGTACACAAAGTAACTGCTGCAGTTTTTAACCTGGATGTCCAGTTTGATGCTGCACCCGGCGTTTCCATTCCCGGGGTTTGCGTTTGCGGTGTTTACATTCACGGCATTTGCATTCCTGGCGGTTTCATTCGCGGGGTTTGCAGCCTCTTTGAAACATACTGTCCTGGTCACCTCCCCCTCGTTTACACTTGGATGGTAACCTGGAATGAGGTTTATAATCATTGTAAAATATACCTGGTCCCACAGTGGTGCAGCTGGTGCAGCTACTGCCTCACAGCACCAGACACCCGGGTTATGTTTTGACATGGGGAGCTGTCTGAGTAGAGTTTGCAACATCTTCCTTGTGGTGACCATGTGGGTTTTCTCTGGGTGGTCCAGTTTCCTCCCACATCCAAACACGAATGATTTTATCAGTTAATTAGCCTTGTTAATTGGTTAACAAGACCTGCCCCTGATTTCTTTTCATTTAGGTTAAAGGGCCTGTCCCACGAGCATGCGACTGCATGCGGCAAGCACGACCTAAAGGGCCGGTCCCACCAGCATGCTACTGCATGCGGCAAGCACGACCAAACCAGAAGCGGGGGCCGCGCGGAGGTCGAGCGAGTGACATGAAGTTCGAGCAAAGTCCGCGGGAAGTTCACGCGTGATGTATGGCATCGAGGTGGCTGTGGGTCAGCAGGCCGTTGCCGCGCAGAATTTTTGAACACGGTCAGTTTTTCGGAGCCCCGCGAGATGTCGGGACCAGCTCCGCACAACTCCATACGGCTCTGGCGATCGAAGTGGGACCGGCCCGCGAGGCCGTACGGCTCAAGCGACCACATTAGGTCGCGCTCGCTGCATGGAGTCGCATGCTGGTAGGACAGGCTCTTTAGCTTTTATTTTTGTCATTTGTTTTGCATGCCATCCAATCAGATACGATAAAACTATCAATGAATACATTCAACTCAAACTCACGCACAACAAGTTGACCAAAGCGGAAGATACAGAGTGAAGATTGTGTACAGGCCACCTAACAGCAGCAGTGGAGTTGGAGATGGCATCAAACAGGCAATTTGAAATGCGTGCAACAAAGGCAAAACAGTTATAATGGGTGACATATAGATTAGGTGTATCAAATTGGCAAGGGTGCTGAGGAAGAGGATTTCTTAGAATTTGTGCGGGATCGTTTTCTAAACCATCATGTAGTGGATCCAACGAGAGAGCAGGCTATTCTAGACTGGGTATTGAGTAATGAGGAAGGGTTAGTTAGCAATCTTGTTGTGCGTGGCCCCTTGGGCAAGAGTGACCATAATATGGTTGAGTTCTTCATTAGGATGGAGGGTGACATTGTTAATACAGAATCAAGGGTTCTGAACTTAAAGAAAGGTAACTTTGAGGGTATGAGACATGAATTGGCCAAGATAGACTGGCAATTGATTCTTAAAGGGTTGATGGTGGATATGAAATGGAAGGCATTTAAAGACTGCATGGATGAACTACAACAATTGTTCATCCCAGTTTGGCAAAAGAATAAATCAGGGAAGGTAGTGCATCCGTGGATAACAAGGGAAATCAGGGATAGTATCCAAACAAAAGATGAAGCATACAAATTAGCCAGAAAAAGCTGCCTACCAGAGGACTGGGAGAAATTCACAGACCAGCAGAGGAGGACAAAGGGCTTAATTAGGAAAGGGAAAATAGATTATGAAAGAAAACTAGCAGGGAACATAAAAACTGACTGCAAAAGTTTTTATAGATATGTGACGAGAAACAATTAGTTAAAACAAATGTAGGTCCCTTGCAGTCAGACACAGGTGAATTGATCATGGGGAACAAGGACATGGCAGACCAATTGAATAACTACTTTGGTTCTGTCTTCACTAAGGAAGACATAAATAATCTGCCGGAAATAGCAGGGGATCGGGGGTCAAATGAGATGGAGGAACTGAGTGAAATCCAGGTTAGCCGGGAAGTGGTGTTAGGTAAATTGAATGGATTAAAGGCCGATAAATTCCCAGGGCCAGATAGGCTGCATCCCAGAGTGCTTAAGGAAGTAGCCCCAGAAATAGTGCATGCATTACTGATAATTTTTCAAAATTCTTAGATTCTGGAGTAGTTCCTGAGGATTGGAGGGTAGCTAATGTAACCCCACTTTTTAAAAAGGGAGGGAGCGAGGAAACGGGGAATTACAGACCAGTTAGTCTAACATCGTTAGTGGGAAAACTGCTAGAATCAGTTATTAAAGATGGGATAGCAGCACATTTGGAAAGTGGTGAAATCATTGGACAAAGCCAGCATGGATTTATGAAAGGTAAATCATGTCTGACGAATCTTATAGAATTTTTCGAGGATGTTACCAGTAGAGTGGACAAGGGAGAATTTGGACTTTCAGAAGGCTTTCAACAAGGTTCAATTCAATTCAATTCAATTCAAATCAATTCAACTTTAATGTCATCGCACAAATACAAGTATGAGTACAACGAAATGCAGTTTTGCGTCAGTCCGTAGTAGTTGTGCATAAAGAAATTAAAAAAAAAAAAAAAATAGAAAGAGAGAAGATGCAGAATAATCAAAAAATACAGAATAATTAAACAATGGGGACGGAGGGACCGGAGAAATTTATCGGCGGGACTCCGAGTTCAGCAGTGTAATTGTATTAATGTAGAAGCTGTTCCTCATCCTACTAGTACTTGACCTGAGGCTCCTGTACCGCCTCCCTGATGGGAGGAGGGCAAACAGTCCATGGTTGGGGTGTGAGGGGTCTTTGATGATCTTCCCAGCCCGTCTCAGCCACCGTTTTCGGTGGAGGGCATCCATGGCAGGGAGCGGGGCACCGATGATGTGCTGCGCGGTTTTCACCACCCGTTGTAGTGCCTTCCTGTCCGCAGCAGTGCAGCTGCTGTACCATACCGTGAAGCAGGTGGTCAGGATACTCTCTATGGTACAGCGGTAAAAGTTGGTCAGGATCCGGGGGGACAGGTGGGCTTTCTTGAGCCTCCTCAGGAAGTAAAGGCGCTGCTGTGCCTTTTTGATCAGCTTGGAGGTGTTGAGGGACCAGGACAAATCCTCTGAGATATGTACTCCGAGGAATTTATAGCTGGAGACGCGCTCCACCTCAGTCCCGTTTATATGGATGGGGGTATGACTGCCTCCTCTGGTCTGCCTGAAGTCAACAATAATCTCCTTCGTCTTCTTGGAGTTGAGGACGAGGTTATTGTTGGCACACCAGGCTGTCAGGTGCTGGATCTCCTCCCTGTAGGCTGACTCATCGTTGTCGCTGATCAGTCCTACTACCGTGGTATCGTCAGCAAACTTAATAATGGCATTGGATCCGTACTTTGGGATGCAGTCGTGGGTGAAGAGGGAGTAGAGGAGAGGGCTGAGCACGCAGCCCTGTGGCACTCCGGTGTTCAGTGTTATAGTGGAGGAGGTGAGGTTATTGACCCTAACAGACTGTGGTCTGTTAGTGAGGAAGTCCAGTGTCCAGTTGGAGATGACTTGGAGATGCCAAGTCCACTGAGTTTGGTGATCAAGCTGACGGGAATGACGGTGTTAAAGGCAGAGCTGAAGTCAATGAACAGCAGCTTGATGTAGGAGTTGTTGTAGTCCAGGTGGGTCAGGGCAGAGTGTAGGGCCGCCGTCCCACATAAGAGATTAGTATACAAACTTAAAGCACATGGTATTGGGGGTTCAGTATTGATGTGGATAGAGAACTGGCTGGCAGACAGGAAGCAAATAGTAGGAGTAAACGGGTCCTTTTCAGAATTGCAGGCAGTGACTAGTGGGGTACCGCAATGTTCAGCTGGGACCCCAGGTATTTACAATATATATTAATGATTTGGACAAGGGAATTGAATGCAACATCTCCAAGTTTGCGGATGACACGAAGCTGGGGGAGCAGTGTTAGCTGTGAGGAGGTAGCTATGAGGCTGCAAGGTGACTTGGATAGGCTGGGTGAGTGGGCAAATGCATGGCAGATGCAGTATAATGTGGATAAATGTGAGGTTATCCACTTTGGTGGCAAAAACAGGAAAGTAGACTGTTATCTCAATGGTGGCCGATTAGGAAAAGGGGAGATGCAACGAGACCTGGGTGTCACGGTACACCAGTCATTAAAAGTAGGCATGCAGGTGCAGCAGGCAGTGAAGAAAGCAAATGGTATGTTAGCATTCATAGCAAAAGGATTTGATTATAGGAGCAGGGAGGTTCTACTGCAGTTGTACAGAGTCTTGGTGAGACCACACCTGGAGTATTGCATACAGTTTTGGTCTCCTAATCTGAGGAAAGACATTCTTGCCATCGAGGGAGTACAGCGAATGTTCACCAGACTGATTTCTGGGATATCCGGACTTTCATATGAAGAAAGATTGGATAGCCTCGGCTTGTACTCGCTAGAATTTAGAAGATTGAGGTGGGATCTTATAGAAACTTACAAAATTCTTAGGGGGTTGGAGAGGCTAGATGCAGAAAGATTGTTCCCAATGTTGGAGAAGTTCAGAACAAGGGGCTGCAGTTCAGGGATAAGGGGGAAATATTTTAGGACCGAGATGAGGAAAACATTTTTCACACAGAGGGTGGTGAATCTGTGGAATTCTCTGCCGCAGAAGGTAGTTGAGGCCAGTTCATTGGCTATATTTAAGAGTGAATCAGATGTGGCCCTTGTGGCTAAAGGGATCAGGGGGTATGGAGAGAATGCTGGTACAGGATACTGAGTTGGATGATCAGCCATGATGGCGGTGCAAGCTGGAAGGGCCGAATGGCCTACTCCTGCACCTATTTTCTATGTTTTCTATGATTGGAGCTGCTGAAACTGCTCCAGGTCTAGTCTGTAGTGGGAACAGCAGCCGACCGATCGACGGCCCGATACCGGGAAACAGGGGGCTGGAACTCTGCCACCTGACTCCATGAAGATGCAGGGCTGAGACACTGTGGGGAGAAACTTTCAGGGAGTTTGGGTTCGTTGTCCATGTGGAGGGCCCTCGGAAGTGATCGTAGTCATCAGTCTGACCCTCCCTGACAAAAGCTAAGTACCAAAGTAGCAAACTCTAACCCTACCGTTTAACCAGCCTGCGTTCTTCCCGGAGCAGTGATTCTCTGGAACAGTCGTCTCCGGAATCTTCCATCCGCCAGAACTGAAACAACAATCAGAGAGTCAGCCCCTGAACTGGGGTCTTTTATTCAGTGAGAGAGAGACCAGGAAGTGAGGACAATCTGTCCGCAACCCGTCCTATTTCAATATCACCCACTGCCAGATAATCCCCCGGGGAATCTTAGCCCCTATCCTCCCCACCTCTCACCGTACAGAATTTGAGAGCTCTACATCCCAGTTTTTACTCACTGCCCCTCTGTGATATAACAAGAGTATTTCAGTATAGGAGTCAAGAGGTTCTTCTGCAGTTGTACAGGGCTCTGGTGAGACCACATCTGGAGTATTGTGCACAGTTTTGGTCTCCTAATTTGAGGAAGGTCATCCTTGTGATTGAGGCAGTGCAGCGTGGGTTCACGAGATTGATCCCTGGGATGGCGGGACTGGCATATGAGGAAAGATTGAAAAGACTTGGCTTGTATTCACTGGAGTTTAGAACGTGATGGGGGGGGATCTTATAGAAACATATAAAATTATAACAGGACTGGACAAGCTAGATGCAGGAAAAATTTTCCCAATGTTGGGCGAGTCCAGAACCAGGGGCCACGCACAGTCTTAGATTAAGGGGAGGTCATTTAAGACTGAGGTGAGAAAAAAATTGTGAATTTATGGAATTCCCTGCCACAGAGGGCAGTGGAGGCCAAGTCATTGGATGGATTTAAGAGAGAGTTAGATAGAGCTCTAGGAGCTAATGGAATCAAGGGATATGGGGAGAAGGCAGGCACGGGTTATTGATAGGGGATGATCACAATGAATGGCGGTGCTGGCTCGAAGGGCCGAATGGCCTCCTCCTGCACCTATTTTCTATGTTTCTATGGTACAGAATTTGAGAGCTCACATCCCAGTTTTGACTCACTGCCGCTCTGTGATAACTGACGACCCGATCTTTGATCCTGTGCTCACCCCTCCTCCTCCCTCACTGACTGATTTTGATGGAATTATTTCCTCACAAATACCTGTTGAATCTGTACCATCCTTTAGCAAGGTTTTGATCAGACTTCCATTGGCCGGGTATGGACTCAGTGTTGGTACAATCCGTGCTCCTCCAGGGCTGATCCAGGACGCTGTGATTTACACATGGGTCACTGTGTACGGAGTCTGTGGGTGGGACACAAGATGATGGTCAGTGTTAGTGTAACGTCCACTTGCCTTCACACAGCCTCTGATACACCCAGCTGCACTTTCACCATTGCAGACCAACCTCAGTTTTATTCTCCAAGAGCAGATAGGCCACCCTACATAAAAGCTTCACACACGTTCCATTTCAAACCGTTGCCCCATTGCTGTCTCCCATCTGCTAACTTGCTGTGGCAGATATATTGGTATGATTCGTCTTTCATATGAAGAAAGACTGGACAGACTCGGCTTGTACTCGCTAGAATTTCGAAGATTGAGGGGGGATCTTATAAAAACTTACAAAATTCTTACGGGGTTGGACAGGCTAGATGCAGGAAGATTGTTCCCGATGTTGGGGAAGTCCAGGACAAGGGGTCACAGCTTAAGGATAAGGGGGAAATCCTTTAAGACCGAGATGAGAAAAACATTTTTCACACAGAGAGTGGTGAATCTCTGGAACTCTCTGCCACAGAAGGTAGTCGAGGCCACAGTTCATTGGCTATATTTAAGATGGAGTTAGATGTGGCCCTTGTGGCTAAAGGGATCAGGGGGTATGGAGAGAAGGCAGGTACAGGATACTGAGTTGGATGATCAGCCATGATCATATTGAATGTCGGTGGAGGCTCGAAGGGCCGATTGGCCTCCTCCTGCACCTATTTTCTATGTATCTATGGATGGGTCACACGTCAGTCATAGGGAAGGGGACAGGGAGTGGGGGTGGGAGTCATAGGTCACAGGTCACTCCAGGAAGGCGAGGTCCAGACTCAACAGCTTGATCAGACTGTGGGAGAGGGAGATGTGAGTGAGGGGAGCGCTGACCACAGACTGCAACATTCAGCCCTGTGTGTGGGACAATGGCTCGGGACATCCCAGAATTCACCTTCTCTCCCCCCCCCCCCCACTCCCCCCCCCCACTCCCACCCCGCAAGCCCCACCCCCACCCACACTTTATCAACATGAAGAGCAACATACCTGCACAATACACACTGTAAATCCAAGATGTCGGCTTCAGAAGATACACAAAATAATCACCACAGTTTTTGATTTTGATCTCCTGATGCATGAAGCAGGTGTCATCATTGTCGTTGTGATTAACCGGGTGGAAACAGACTGACCTGGTCACCTCCCCGTCTCCACTGGGATGGGGACCTGCAGTGAGATTTTTAGACATTACATAGAAACATAGGTGCAGGAGGAGGCCATTTGGCCCTTCGAGCCAGCACCGCCATTCATTGTGATCATGGCTGAACGTCCCCTATCAATAACCCGTGCCTGCCTTCTCCCCATATCCCTTGACTCCACTAGCCCCTAGAGCTCTATCTAACTCTCTCTTAAATCCATCCAGTGATTTAGCCTCCACTGCCCTCTGTGGCAGGGAATTCCATAAATTCACAACTCTCTGGGTGAAAAAGTTTTTCTCACCTCAGTCTTAAATGACCTCCCCTTTATTCTAAGACTGTGGCCCCTGGTTCTGGACTCGCCCAACATTGGGAACATTTTTCCTGCATCTAGCTTGTCCAGTCCTTTTCTAATTTTATATGTTTCTATGAACCCCCCCCCCCCCCCTCACCTTCTAAACTCCAGTGAATACAAGCCAAGTCTTTTCAATCTTTCCTCATATGCCAGTCCCGCCATCCCAGGGATCAATCTCGTGAACCTACGCTGCACTGCCTCAATCTCAAGGATGTCCTTCCTCAAATTAGGAGACCAAAATTGTACACAATACTCCAGATTTGATCTCACCAGAGCCCTACACAACTGCAGAAGAACTTCATTACTCCTATACTGAAATCTTCTTGTTAAGAAGGCCAACATTCCATTAGCTTTCTTCACTGCCTGCTGTACCTTTAAGCCAACTTTCAGTGACCGGTCTACAAGGACACCCAGGTCTCGCTGCACCTCCCCTTTACCTAATCTAACTCCATTGAGAAAATAATCTGCCCCCTTGTTGTTGCCGCCAAAGTGGATAACCTCACATTTATCTCAATGTCAGGCAGCAGTGACCTGCTGCCCTCACCCTCGCCACCCACACTCCCCACAGCAGCAGCTGCCCCCTGAGATCCTGTGGGTCACTGGGCTCCTGAATGGACACACATTGCCCACCCCTGATCTGCCTCAGCTTCAGGCTGACTGGCCATCAAACATCACAAAGTCTTCAACTTTCACACATAATTAGAGACACAAACATTGAAAATATACTAAACTATTAAAATAAAATCAGAATATTAAAACAAACAAAATCAGGGTTTGCAAAAAGTTAATTTGATTAACTTAAAGCAGAGATGTCTTGTTATAACTATGAACTTCGACTTGGATAGGTTGGTTGAGTGGTTAAATGTGTGGCAGATACATTATAATGTGGATACATGAGAGGTTATCCACTTTGGTGTCAAAAACAGGAAAGTAGACTATTATCTGAATGGTGGCCGATTAGGAAAAGGGGAGATGCAACGAGACCTGGGTGTCATGGTACACCAGTCATTGAAAGTAGGCATGCAGGTGCAGCAGGCAGTGAAGAAAGTGAATGGTATGTTAGCATTCATAGCAAAAGGATTTGAGTATGGAGCAGGGAGGTTCTACTGCAGTTGTACAGGGTCTTGGTGAGACCACACCCGTACAGTTTTGGTCTCCTAATCTGGGTAAATACATTATTGCCATAGAGGGAGTGCAGAGAAGGGTCACCAGACTGAAGAAATATGAAGAAAGACTGGATAGACTCGGCTTGTACTCGCTAGAATTTAGAGGATTGAGGGGGGATCTTAAAGAAACGTACAAAATTCTTAAGGGGTTGGACAGGCTAGATGCAGGAAGATTGTTCCCGATGTTGGGGATATCCAGAACAAGGGGTCACAGTTTAGATAGATCCTTTATTGTCATTCAGACCTTACGGTCTGAACGAAACTATGTTGCCTGCAGTCATACACAGAATCAATAATAACAAAACATACAATAAACACCAATTAAACATCCACCACAGTGAGTTCACCAAGCACATCCTCACTGTGATGGAGGCAAAGTCTTAGTTTCCATCTCTTCCCTCCTTGTTCTCCCTCTGCGCTGAGGCGGTCGATCCAGGCCGGAGATGCTGCTCTCCAGTCCAGCGGACCTCCGTGGTGATGTCGCCGCTGCCGATAGCCGGAACGCCATCCCCGCTCTGAGACGGCCCGCCACAGTATCAGCTCCGGGCCGCCGCCCCAGCTCCAGGCCGCCGCCCCAGCTCCAGATCCTGCAGTCTCCGCACCGGGCCGCTGCCCCAGCTCCAGGCCGATGCCCCAGCTCCAGGCCGCCGCCCCAGCTCCAGATCCTGCAGTCTCCGCACCGGGCCGCTGCCCCAGCTCCAGGCCGATGCCCCAGCTCCAGGCCGCCGCGCCAGCTTCTGGTCCCGCAGTCGCTGCTCCAGGTCCCGCCGTCTCCGCTCCGGGCCGCTGCCCCAGCTCCAGATCCTGCAGTCTCCGCTCCGGGCCGCTGCCCCAGCTCCAGGCCGCTGCCCCAGCTCCGGGCCCCGCTGCATCAGCCCCAGGCCGCCGCCGAAAGCCAGAACGCCGCACCAGCAAGTCGGGCCACCGCTGCTCAGCCCCGAAGACGGCCAGCCTCTCGTTGGTAAGTCCTGGCTGGTTCTGCCTCCGGAGCCTCGGGGTCGGTTGCAGGCTGGAGGCCGCCAGCTCCGCCATTAGGCCTCAGCGCAGACGGAGGCAGAGAAGGGGGATACGATATGAAAAAGTCGCATTCCCCCGAAGGAAGAGACAGAGAACATGTTCCACCCCCTCTAACACAACCCAACAAACTAAAACTTAACCAAAACAAGACAAAAAAAACAACAGAAAAAAGTAAAGACAGACGGACTGCAGGCGAGCCGCAGCTGTTAACAGCGCCGCCACTTCCGGAATTAAGGGTAAGGGGGAAATCTTTTAGGACTGAGATGAGAAAAACATTTTTCACACAGAGAGTGGTGAATCTCTGCCACAGAAGATAGTTGAGGCCAGTTCATTGGCTATATTTAAGAGGGAGTTAGATGTGGCCCTTGTGGCTAAAGAGATCAGGGGGTATGGAGAGAAGGCAGGTACAGGATACTGAGTTGGATGATCAGCCATGATCATATTGAATGGCGGTGCAGGCTCAAAGGGCCGAATAGCCTACTCCTGCACCTATTTTCTATGTTTCTAAGTGTGTTGATGAGGCCACACCCTGGCCACACTCTCATCTCGCTGCTACCATCGGGAAGAAGGTACAGGAGCCTGAAAACCTCGACCTCCAGGTTCAAGAACAGCTTCTCCCTAGCAACTATCAGGCTCTTGAACACTGCACAACACTAGCCTCAGCAACCATGATGTTCCATCGACTGTCACTTTGGTTGTACTGGAGACTTTGGTGTTTGCACTCTTACAGTTACCACGTGTTGCGGTTATTAATTCATTGTATTTGTTAATGTTCTATTATATCTGTGGTTCTGTAGAGATCTGGATCATCATCTGACCTTTGCTAAAGCAACACAGTGCATCAGTTGTACAAACTTGTACACCTACCATTTAACCAGCCTGGATTCCACCCAGAGCAGCGATAGTATGGAACCACACTCTCAGGAATCGTCACATTGTCGTAACTGAAACAACAAGCAGAGAGTCAGTCCCCGACTGGGTGAAAGAGTAGCGACTGAGGTCAATACCATCGCACTGTGCAACATTGGTCTAGTGCCAGGAAGCACATTTTTGCCCTTCCCAAAGTTTCTCTTCCCTTCCTCCAGAATGTGAGTTTCCGTTCCCTGTGTTCCACTCTCTGTTCTACAATGAAGGCTGACACTATCAACCTAACATGCCTTATTCTCTTTCAGTTACTTAATATATAACAGTAGGTTACCATTCTGCCCATCATGATCATACTAGCCTTCAGGAAAGTGAACCCTTCAGTCCGCTGCCCCTTTTCCTATTTTCCCTCTAGCATTGCAACGTATTCCCTCACTTGACCGTGAACCTTGCTTTGATTCTTTTAGAAACATAGAAACATAGAAAATAGGTGCAGGAGTAGAGGCCATTCGGCCCTTCGAGCCTGCACCACCATTTAATATAATCAAGGCTGATCATCCAACTCAGTATCCTGTACCTGCCTTCTCTCCATACACCCTGATCCCTTTAGCCACAAGGGCCACATCTAACTCCCTCTTAAATATAGTCAATGAACAGGCCTCAACTACCTTCTGTGGCAGAGAATTCCACAGATTCACCACTCTGTGTAAAAAATGTTTTTCTCACCTCGGTCCTAAAAGATTTCCCCTTTATCCTTAAGCTGTGACCCCTTGTTCTGGACTTCCTCAACATCGGGAACAATCTTCCTGCATCTAGCCTGTCCAACCCCTTAAGAATTTTGTAAGTTTCTATAAGATCCCCCCTCAATCTTCTAAATTCTAGCGAGTACAAGCTGAGTCTATCCAGTCTTTCTTCATATGAAAGTCCTGACATCCCAGGAATCAGTCTGGTGATCCTTCTCTGTACTCCCTCTATGGCAAGAATGTCTTTCCTCAGATTAGTAGATCAAAACTGTACGCAATACTCCAGGTGTGGTCTCACCAAGACCCTGCACAACTGCAGTAGAACCTCCTTGCTCTTATACTCAAATCCTTTTGCTATGAATGCTAACATACCATTCGCTTTCTTCACTCCCTGCTGCACCTGCATGCCTACTTTCAATGACTGGTGTACCATGACACCCAGGTCTTGTTGCATCTCCCCTTTTCCTAATCGGCCACCATTCAGATAATTCAGAACATTGCTTTGAATCTTTTGCCAGTTACCAGCACATATTTTGGATGCTGGAGCACCAGGGGGAACCCCATCCAGGACAGACCATGCAAATTCCACACAGACGTCACCCGATGTCAGTATCGAATTGGGTTCCTCGGAGTTGCAAGCATCAGCACTAACTGCGTCACATTCACCCTCACTTACTAGTGTGCAATCAGCTTACCTGCTGAATCTGTACCACCCTTCCTCCAGATTTCTATCATCCATCCATCGGCCGCTGCACCAAGTTCCATGACAATCCGAGTTCCTCCAGTGCTGATCCAGGACAGTGTGGATTTTACACGGAGTGTAGTCTGAGTAGTCTGAGTAGTCTGAGGAGTCTGTGGAAACTGCAGCTGAGGGACAGGATGATGATCAGAGTTAAAGTAAAAGTGAGCAACGTTCACTCAGACTGGTTCCTCCAGCCACACCCAACACCCCAGGAGCACCATCAACCTCCGATTTAGAGTCAGTGATACGGAGCACTAAAATGTAGCCTTCAACCACCACATCAAGGTTTGGGTTTATGTTTGGTATTCCCACATAATATTTCATTCCAGCTTTTTGACCATCTGCAGTAATTGCAAATGCCTGCAATAGGTCCACATTTGGAGTATTGTGTACAGTTCTGGTCTCCTAATTTGAGGAAGGACATCCCTGTGATTGAGGCAATGCAGCGTAGGTTCACGAGATTGATCCCTGGGATGGCAAGGACTGTCTAATGAGGAAAGATTGAAAAGACTAGGCTTGTATTCACTGGAGTTTAGAAGGATGATGGGAAAATCTTATAGAAACATATAAATTATAAAAGGACTGGACGTTATGTTCCAATTATGTTTCAGTACCTTCCTGTTGGTACTTGTGATTGGTCCAGAAAAGTGGCCTCACCAAAGATGCATTGAATGCAACATCTCCAACTTTGCGATTGAATGCAACATCTCCAAGTTTGCGGATGACACGAAGCGGGGGGGCAGTGTTAGCTGTGAGGAGGCTGCTACGAGGCTGCAAGGTGACTTGGATAGGCTGGGTGAGTGGGCAAATGCATGGCAGATGCAGTATAATGTGGATAACCATATAATAACCATATATCAATTACAGCACGGAAACAGGCCATCTCGGCCCTACAAGTCCATCTCGGCCCTACAAGTCCATTTTTCTCCTTAGTCCCACCTGCCTGCACTCATACCATAACCCTCCATTCCCTTCTCATCCATATGCCTATCCAATTTATTTTTAAATGATACCAATGAACCTGCCTCCACCACTTCCACTGGAAGCTCATTCCACACCGCTACCACTCTCTGAGTAAAGAAGTTCCCCCTCATATTACCTCTAAACTTCTGTCCCTTAATTCTGAAGTCATGTCCTCTTGTTTGGTAAGGGGGAAAATGTTTTAGGACCGAGATGAGGAAAACTTTTTTCACACAGAGAGTGGTGACTCTCTGGAATTCTCTGCCGCAGAAGGTAGTTGAGGCCAGTTCATTGGCTATATTTAAGAGGGAGTTAGATGTAGCCCTTGTGGCTAAAGGGATAAGGGGGTATGGAGAGAAGGCAGGAACAGGATACTGAGTTGGATGATCAGCCATGATCATATTGAATGGTGGTGCAGCCTCGAAGGGCCGAATGGCCTACTCCTGCACCTATTTTCTATGTTTTTATGTTTCTATGTTTCTTTATCTAATGATAATGTTTCTTTCCTTAATGGAAGAGTTTCTCGCAAAGCCCGTGTCCCACTTAGGAAACCTGAACGGAAACCTCTGGTGACCTTGCGCCCCACTCAAAAAAGATCAAGGTTGAGGTGACATGCAACCGCCTACCACCTCCCACACATACGTTGAAAACCTTCCTCGACTATGAAAAAACCTCCTTCAACCGACAGCAACCTCCTTTGACTAATTTGAAAACTGGCTTTGTTAAATTGGTCCGCCATTGAACAACGCCCGCTTCAACCTCATACAACCAAACTAAAAACCAACAATGACCAGCGTCGACTGGTTACAGCTCAGTTGATCACATGATGAAATGATGTCATGAATGTTTTCTTTCTTCTTACAATAAAAGCCTCCCAACCTATTTTTGGTCGAGATTGGTTTCGATTTTGTTGAAATAATTGAAGGAACATAGAAGAAGCCTCGACTACGCGGAAACCACTTTTGACCATTAGAGAGAGTGACCAAAACCTCTGGGGACCTCCGGGAACCTCACGGAAACCTTGGGTGAGGCACAAGGTCACCAGAGGTTTCCGTTCAAGTGGGACAGGGGGATAAGTACTATTTTATGTACTGTTGTTATATGATTGGCCTAAAGAGTTGTCATTCTATATGTTTTGCAGCCGGTATCTGTAATTGGCTTGTAGGGGTTCCCTCCCCCAAGTAATGTCACGTCCTTAGTGCGGAAGGGTATAAGAGGGTGGGTAATAATTTGGGGTGGGTCATTTAATTGTGACTTCTGTTGTCTTTGCACCAGATATTGTTGTCTTGTGTGAGTGGATCAGCGACCGTCTCTGCAGTTTGTTCTTCTATAAAGTAAGGTTTTGGAACCAGAGTTTGACTTGGTGTTGTCTTAACCAGTCGAGGGGGGTAAGTTTAGATCTGGAATTAACATTTGGGGGCATCGTCCGGGATCTCAAAGGATTGCCAACGTGAGTCTGCGACCAAAGTGCTGAATACTTTTGGATCGCGGCGAAGAGAAATTGGGCCCCAGGTGTGAATAATTTTTACTTCATCAGTTTTCCCCGCACCGCTAATCTTTTTTTTAAATATTATTTTTATTAGAAGCAAACACAAACTATGCTAAAAAACATTTCATGTATATCAGTCGTACATTATTAATATTATCAATTGTGGATTGAATCTGCTTCTATTTTTTAAATTTTTTATATAGATAGGAAGTAAGAAAGAAAGAGAAAAAAAAACACAAATGTCAAGATAAAAAAAAAGAATGGAATGAATTACTAATAATACATCATTGGAGATAGGTTCGTAAATTATAAAGTATAACTTTCATCTAATCGTGAGTTTAAGCTTCAGTTAGGTTCCCGTGATGACCCGATCTACCCCTTCAAATAGTCAATGAATGGAGACCATATTCTAACAGAAAGTTCTTGTTTGTCCATTAAGACAAATCTGATTCTTTCCAGGTGTAGGGTCTATGATATTTCCATAATTGTGGGGGTTATAGGGCCTTTCCAAAATTTTAATATTAATTTTTTCCCAGTTATTATATTGTAGTCGAGGAAGTTTCTTCGGCTTGTTGTGAGTGTTAAACTTTGTTCTGATATTCCAAGTATTATTAGTTTTGAATCGGGATCCAATTTAGTATTGATAACTTCAGAAATTATTCTAAAAATATCAATCCAGAAATTTTTGATTTTTATACAATTTACAAAAGTATGTGTTAAGTTAGCCTCTAGATGCTGACATTTATCACAGATAGGAGCGATATGTTGGAAGATTCTATTTAGTTTTGTTTTAGAGTAATGTAATCTGTGTATTACTTTAAATTGTATTAAAGTATGTCTGGCATTTAACGAGCATTGATGTATATGTTGTAGACTTTCATCCCAAATATCTTTCGTTATAGGTTCGCTCCGCTAATCTGACTACGAATCAGTCATTCGCTGACTTGTGCATGGATTCCCAATGAGGTCGAATTAAGGTTAGTAGTCTGGCAAACTCCGGTTTAGGTGAGGGTTCGAGTCCCTAGTGGTCAGTAACATAGATTTACTGAGGGACAGTATTACTTACTGAGGGTCAGTATTATTACTGAGGGTCAGTATTACTTACTGAGGGTTAGTATTATTGTTGAGGGTCAGTATTATTACTGAGGGACAGTATTATTACTGAGGGTCAGTATTATTACTGAGGGACAGTATTACTTACTGAGGGTCAGTATTATTACTGAGGGTCAGTATTACTTACTGAGTGTTAGTATTATTACTGAGGGTCAGTATTATTACTGAGGGTCAGTATTACTTACTGAGGGTCAGTATTATTATTGAGGGTCAGTATTACTTACTGAGTCAGTATTACTTACTGAGGGTCAGTATTATTTACTGAGGGTCAGTATTATTACTGAGGGTCAGTATTATTCACTGAGGGTCAGTATTACTTACTGAGGGTTAGTATTATTACTGAGGGTCAGTATAACTTACTGAGGGTCAGTATTACTTACGAGGGTTAGTATTAGGGTTAGTATTAGCCATGGATTGTATGAACAAACTGAAGGCAGACACATGGCTCTGCTGAGTGGATGAAACAGGGACAGGGGGTTGAAACAAAATTCTCCCTTAGCAAGTATTAATTGCTATTAGTTTAATGCAAAAGCGATTCACCAGAATGTTACCTCAAGACTGAGCTAGAGGGAAAGGTTGGATAGTCTGGGACTTTTTTCTTTGAAGGCTGAGGAGTGACCTCTTGAGGTGTACAAGAGCATGGACAATGCTCACAGTCTTTCAAACAGTTAGATGATACTAAATCGAGGGACCTTAACATGAGCTAAATTCCTAACTTGGGGTAAGGCTATAATGGTGGGCGGCGCGACTCACGTCACAGCGGCCTCTGCAGTCCGTCTGTCTTTTTATTATTTTTTGTCTCGTTTGAATGTAGTTTTTATTTATTTTTTTGTGTATGCGTGTGGGGGTTGGGGGAAACTTTTAAAATCTATCCCCTGCACGGAGAACCCGACCTTTTCTCTGTCGGGTCTCCGTTGTCGTTGGGGACGAGCACCGTGGAGCGGCCTCCAGCAGGAACGACCTGGGGCTCCAGTCACGGAGCCTGCGGACCTACTCACCATCGTGGAGCTGGCCGAGTTCAGAGCGGGTGGAGCTGTGGTGGCGCTCGGCTGCGACCTGACCCCGGAGATTCGGAGGCTTACCGCAGGTCTGGTGGACAGTGACACCGGGTCCCTGCTGGGAGACCGTTTTTTGGCGCTTCCGCAACGGCGACTTCACCCGCCCGAGTTGCGGGGTTGAAGAGTACCTGCAGCGGGGCCTTACATCATCGCCCGGCGCGGCTTGGAATGGCTGTGGGACTTTGCTAGTGCACGCCGGGGCCTCCAACAACAAGACCCGGAGCGTGACCTTGCATCACCCCGCGCGGCGTAAATGGCCGCGGGACAATTACCATCGCCTGCCGGGGGCTTTGACTCTGACATCGGGAGGGGGATGGGGACTGCAAGGGAGAGATAAGTTTTTGCCTTCCATTACAGCGAGGAGGACATGCGCTGTGATGGATGTTTGTGTAAATTGTGTTGTGTCTTGGTTCTTTCTTGTGTGTATGACTGCAGAAACAACATTTCGTTTGAAACTCAATGGAGTTCAAATGACAAATAAATTGTATTGTATTGTAAGGCCAAACTTTCAGAGTATGAGAGAGGGATTTGCACGTTGATTGGAGCAGGTTGTTTGAAGGAAAAGGAACATGAGGAAAGTGGGATGATTTTAAAAATGAGCTAACAACCCTGTTAGATTGAAGGACAAGGCAGGCTGACGTAAAGAAGCTTGGATGATGAGGAATATTGAGTCATTGGTTAAGAATAAGAAGGAGGCTTGGGACAGGTACCATTCTCAGCCACAGAAGGTAGTTGAGGCCAGTTCATTGGCTATATTTAAGAGGGAGTTAGATGTGGCCCTTGTGGCTAAAGGGATCAAGGGGTATGGAGAAAAGGCAGGTACAGGATACTGTGTTGGATGTTCAGCCATTATCATATTGAATGGCGGTGCGGGCTCGAAGGGCCGAATGGCCTACTCCTGCACCTATTTTCTATGTTTCTATGCTTCTATTAATGGCCTTTTAACTGACCCCATTAATTCTCCATCCAGGGATACTGACATTTGTTGTACAAATAGGAAGAGTGGCACAATAAATAACAGGAAACAAGCTTAGAGGTAACTTTAGGGACAGACAAAGATGAAAGGTTAGAGACATTGATCAATGATGACATTTCAAATCCACAAGTGACCATTGTGTCATGAGAATATAAAAATGCTGTAGATACTGTGAATCTTCGAAACACTTTGGGTTCTCTCAGAGTTTTACTGTAAAGGCCTTCAATAACACAACTTGTTCAATAGATCTATGAGCTGTTTTATTTTTGTATTATATGCTTATCAGATTCAGAGTATGGGAAAAGCACAACATTTTCCCCTACAGTAACAAACTAGAATTACAGAATAAATAGATTATCCACAAGTTGTGATTCAACTTTCTGTTACATCGATGGGTGCACACTATAACTCGCTAGAATTTAGAAGATTGGGGGGGAACTTGTAGAAACTTACAAAATTCTTAAGGGGTTGGACAGGCTAGATGCAGGAAGACTGTTCCTGATGTTGGGGAAGTCCAGGACAAGGGGTCACAGTTTAAGGATAAAGGGGAAATCGTTTAGGACCGAGATGAGAAAAACATTTTTCACACAGAGAGTGGTGAATCTGTGGAATTCTCTGCCACAGAAGGTAGTTGAGGACAGTTCATTGGTTATATTTAAGAGAGAGTTAGATGTGGCACTTGTGGCTAAAGGGATCACGGGGTATGGAGAGAAGGCCGGTATAGGATACTGAGTTGGATGATCAGCCATGATGATATTGAATGGCGTTGCAGGCTCAAAGGTCCGAATGGCCTACTCCTGCACCTATTTTCTAGGTTTCTATGTTTCTATAACATAATCAATGAAGTTCCTGAAACGTGGGTGTCGTCACTGCTCTATTCCATGTCTCTACTTTTAGACTTGGCTGTGGTTCCCTAACACCACATTTGCACAATCTACATCCCTATTTACTAGTTATTAGCCCTCACTATGTTTTCCCCTACAATACAGTTGTCTTAAGATGAGAGGGGAGAGATTTAAGAGGAACTCAGAGACGACCATTTCAGTCAGAGGGTCGCCAGTATCTGGAAGGAGCTGCCAGAGTAAGCAATGGAAGGGGATACAGTGCATGAGTATGAGTGCAGGCAGGTGGGAGAAAGGGAAAGTAATAGTTTGGCACGGACTTGTAGGGCCGAGATGGCCTGTTTCCATGCTGTAATTGTTATATGGTTATACAAAAAAAGACATTTGGACAGACATACGAATAGAAAGAGCTTAAGAGGACTTTGGGCCAAATGCAGGCAAATGATACCCACTTGATTACAAACATAGACATAGAAAATAGGTGCAAGAGTCGGCCATTCGGCCCTACGAGCCTGCACCGCCATTCAATATGATCATGGCTGATCATCCAACTCGGTATCCTGTATCTGCCTTCTCCCCATACCCCCTGATCCCTTTAGCCACAAGGGCCACATCTAACTCCCTCTTAAATTTAGCCAACGAACTGGCCTCAACTACCTTCTGTGGCAGAGAATTCCACAGATTCACCACTCTCTGTGTAAAAAATGATTTTCTCATCTCGGTCCTAAAAAACTTCCCCCTTATCCTTAAACTGTGACCCCTTGTTCTGGACTTCCCCAACATCGGGAATAATCACCCTGCATCTAGCCTGTCCAACCCCTTAAGAATTTTGTACGTTTCTATAAGATCCCCCCTCAATTTTTTAAATTCTAGCGAGTACAAGCCGAGTCTATCCAGTCTTTCTTCATATGAAAGTCCTGCCATCGCAGGAATCAGTCTGGTGAACCTTCTCTGTACTCCCTCTATGGCAAGAATGTCGTTCCTCAGATTAGGAGACCAAAACTGCACGCAATACTCCAGGTGTGGTCTCACCAAGACCCTGTACAACTGCAGTAGAACCTCCCTGCTCCTATACTCAAATCCTTTTGCTATGAATGCTAACATACCATTCGCTTTCTTCACTGCCTGCTGCACCTGCATGCCTACTTTCAATGACTGGTGTACCATGACACCCAAGTCTCGTTGCATCTCCCCTTTTTCTAATCGGCCACCATTCAGATTGGCATACTACCCACTTGATTGGCATGGACAAGGTGGGTTAAGGGTCTGTTCCTGTACCGTACACCTCTCTAACTCTGGAAATAAAGACAATGAACTGGGGCAACAGATGGCTGTGGACTTATGACAGTGGACACGTCACAGTGTTGGGAGGAGAAGCAACTGAGCTTTGTCAAATACAGGTTTCAGAGGAGACCTCAAATTCAAAGATGCACAAGGTGCTAATGATTGGGAATTTCAACAGCATTTTCCCCAACTGGGATACCACTGGAGGGAAGGGGAGAGAAGTGGAAGTATTGGATTACACTCACAAAGTATAGAACATGTATATATTTAAGAGGGAGTTAGATGTGGCCCTTGTGGCTAAGGGGATCAGGGGGTATGGAGAGAAGGCAGGTACGGGATACTGAGTTGGATGATCAGCCATGATCATATTGAATGGCGGTGCAGGCTCGAAGGGCCGAATGGCCTACTCCTGCACCTAATTTCTATGTTTCTATGTTTCTATGTAGACTGGATAGACTTGGCTTGTACTCACTGGAATTTAAAAGATTGAGGGGGCATCTTATAGAAAATTACAAAATTCTTAAGGGGTTGGACAGGCTAGATGCAGGAAGATTATTCCCGATGTTTGGGAAGTCCAGGACAAAAGGTCACAGTTTAAGGATAAAGAGGAAATCCTTTAGGACCGAGATAAGAAAAACATTTTTTACACAGGGAGAGGAGAATCTCTGGAACTCTCTGCCACAGAAGGTAGTTGAGGCCAGTTCATTGGCTATATTTAAGAGGGAGTTAGATGTAGCCCTTGTGGCTAAAGGTATCAGGGGGTATGGAGAGAAGGCAGGTACAGGATACTGAGTTGGATGATCAGCCATGATCATATTGAATGGCTGTGCAGGCTCAAAGGGCCGAATGGCCTACTCCTGCACCTATTTTCTATGTTACTATAAAATAGTACAACTGAAACAGGCCCTTCGGCTCACAATGTCTGTGTTGAATATAATGCCGTTAAGCTAATCTTCTCTGTCTGCATGCGACCTATATGCCTCCACTCCTTGCCTATCTATGTACATCTAAAAGCTTCTTGAACACGACTGTCATATCTGTTGCTGCCCTCTGCAGTGTGTTCCAGCCACCCACCAGCCTCTGTGTGAAAAAAAAAACTTGCCCTACATATCATCTGTAAATCTTGACCGTCTCAACTTTAAACTATGCTCCCCGGTCCTTAACATTCCCACTCTGGTCAAAAGGCTGTCACCACTCAATTTACAGCAGCAGCCTGCAGGGAGAGTCGATCATAGAGAACAGAGTGAAGGCTTGGAACATAGAAACATAGAAAATAGGTGCAGGAGTAGAGGCCATTCGGCCCTTCGAGCCTGCACCGCCATTCAATATGATCATGGCTGATCATCCAACTCAGTATCCTGTACCTGCCTTCTCTCCATACCCCCTGATCGCTTTAGCCACAAGGGCCATATCTGACTCACTCTTAAATATAGCCAATGAACTGGCCCCAACTACCTTCTGCGGCAGAGGTTTCCACAGATTCACCACTCTCTGTGTGAAAATGTTTTCCTCATCTCGGTCCTAAAATATTTCCCCCTTATCCCTGAACTGCAACCCCTTGTTCTGGACTTCCCCAACATCGGGAACAATCTTCCTGCATCTAGCGTCTCCAACCCCCTAAGAATTTTGTAAGTTTCTATAAGATCTCCCCTCAATCTTCTAAATTCTAGCGAGTACAAGTCGAGTCTTTCCAGTCTTTCTTCATATGAAAGTCCTGCCATCCCAGGAATCAGTCTGGTGAACCTTCTCTGTACTCCCTCAATGGCAAGAATGTCCTTCCTCAGATTAGGAGACCAAAACTGTACGCAATACTCCAGGTGTGGTCAATTTCTCATTAAAGAAGTGGAGCCTCTAATCCAAGGTACACACAGATCTCAAGGAAAGCATGGTGTCGGCACAAGCAAACATAGGGAGATTTAGGACAGATATCTAGAGACAATTAAGTAGATGAGGTGGTGCAGAGGATGTTAGGTTTACAAGATTAGCCTGGAAGACACTTGGGTGAAGAAAACCGACATATAGGCAACAAAAGCATATAAGATGTTGTGTATTGTATGGAGAATGAGAATTGGAAGAGGAATAGAGAGTTGTGTCGCTGACCAGACAACAGCATGTATTTGGAGGCAGCGCCCAGTTCTAAACAAACCTCTCTTTTAGTTTAAAGAAGGAACTGCAGAAGCTGGAAAATCGAAGGTACACAAAAATGTTACAGAGGAGGTTGTGAAACTGTCGCCGGAAGGAGGAGGAGAACTTTGTGTACCTTCTTTTTTAGTTTAGTTTAGGTTAGAGACACAGCATGGAAACAGGCCCTTCAGCCCACCGATTTTATACCGACCAGTGATCCCTGCACACTAAAACTATCCTACACACGAGGGAGAATTTACTCCTATACCAAGTCAATTAGCCTACAATCCTGTATATGTTCAGAGTGTGGGAGGAAACCGAAGCACCTGGAGAAAACCCATGCAGGTCACAGGAAGAACGTACAAATTCCATACACACAACACCAATAGATAGCTTCAAACCCGGGTCTCTGGAGCTGGAAGGCAGCAACTCTACCGCTGCGCCACCATGTCGAACAGAGCAGTTGAACTGAGGGATCTAGGAATAACTGTGCATAGTTCCCTGAAGGTGGAATCTCATGTAGATAGGGTGGTAAAGAAACCTTTTGGTGTGCTGGCCTTTATAAATCAGAGCATTGAGTATAGAAGTTGGGATGTAATGTTAAAGTTATACATGGCATTGGTGAGGCCAATTCTGGAGTATGGTGTACAATTTTACTTCGGAGTCACGTGAGTGATTCCGTGAAGATCCCAGCGCAGTGCGCATGTGCGGCATAATCGCACAGCTGTGCAGAACGCGGCCAGCGGGAGTCGGCAGCTCCCGCATCCAAGGAACGTGAGGTAAGTACTTACCTTAATCGGGCCTTGTGGTTTTTTGCTCCAGGGGGAGCAAAGTAGAGAGGCAGCGGCCCCCGTTTCGACTCCAGCGAAGGAGCCGACAGTGGAGGGGGAAAGGCGCTACCCGGACCGCAAACGCTGCGGACCGCTGACAGGGAGCTGCGCTGATGCCGGTCCGCTGAACAGCTGTTTGGTGAACTACATACAGGTAAGACAAAAATCTTACCAATTTAACAGGTTCTACAGGAGCCAACTTCCTCCAAAACTGGAACAGGTTGGAGACAGCAAAAATAAGTATGTCTGTCTCCCCAAGCCAGAGGAGGTCATGGAGTTCACCTCCAGGGAAAAAGGGGCACCGGCTGAATGCCAAGGGAGCTGACACTCCTACCCCAGTGCTATTGCACTAGCCATCTCCCTTGACGAGGGATTGATGCAACAGAGGAGTTTGAGCTATGCCTCCTCCAATTTATAGCACACCCTTTTGCTCCCTCTTTTGAGGCTAGCTAAGGAGGCCAGGGCTGGGCTGGCTTAAACGCTGGGCAGGCGGACGAGAACAGCAGTATGCCAGGGGAGCAGGATCAGGAAGAGCTACTGGGTGTCGTGGGCCACTACATGGCTCCTCCACGCGACCATCTTCCCAACAAAGCCCTGCAGGAGCAGGCCTTTCTAGAGGCAAATCCGCAGGCAGCTGGGTCAGCAGACTCGCAGACAAGCAGCGAATTCTGAAGCTCCTAACAGAAGGGTCAAGATGTTACCGCCTTTGCTCGTTTTTCCACGGATCATACTCACCTGGCAGGCGAGACGCCATGATCACCAAGGTGGTTCTCCCAGGATGAGACTATCCCGTTGCACTACCAGGGTGCTGACGCCTAAGATGTTCCCAAATTTGGGATACCCGACTGAACAATGGTGCATATAGACCTGCCCGCAACCCCAAATATACGGGGCTATGCAAACCGCTGCTGCGGGAAGAGAGGCAGCTAAACCTGTGCGCCTCATGAGGGCAGGCCATGGAACGAGCAGGACATCGCATCCAACACCCAGCTGGCAGCACCCCTCGGCATCCACCAGCAATATCAAACAAGGACTGGTGAAAGCCTGGCGACCGCTTCACATTACCCCCAAAGTTCTTTTTAGACAGGGGCCCAGAGCGGAGCCGTGGGAAAATGCGCCGCCCCACCGACAGCACCAGCATACCAGCAAACTAGGCCTTCATGAAAAAACAATAAACATGGAGGTAGGTAGTCTGGTTCCTCCCAGTTTACACTAAATAAGGGTGTTCTACTAACTGCGGGGGGGGGCATTTACACTTGTTGATAAAGCATGGGGGGCTGTCAAAAATAACTAAAATATACTCAACAGTATTAGAGGATAAAAACGAATTCAAATTGGGCATATTACCGCCAGTTCAGCAATGCGCCCAAAGGGCATTTTCTCCCTCTAAGAAAAGAGAAGTGAGAAGGTCAAGCTGAACTAGAAAGGCTCATTACTAAACGGATCATGGGAGTAAACATGAACCATTGGAATTTGTATCGAATATATTCACCAAAACTACAAAAGATGGTGAATGTAGCATCATCATTGATCTAATATCACTAAATAAATCTGTTGAGTATATACACTTTAAGATGGAGACGGATTTTTGTTGTCACTGCCAGACATCTGATCTCCCAAGGATACCTATGGGGAGCATTGATATGGAAGATGCTAACTATCTTATACCCATACACTAGGATCATTATAGATACCTAAAAAATTTTACCTGGATAATGGATATCCCGGTTAGGGCAACCATGGGAGCATATAGCATTCCCTATGGTCTAACCTCAGCCCTAAACTATTATAAATATTAAAAAAATGGCCATGAAAATATTAAGAAAACAAGCATAATCATGGCATATATTGGATGATATCCTCATATTAGGGGAAACAAAGGAATTAGCTGTGGCAGCAGTTCTAGCTACGAAACAGCTCCCTAAAGCTGAGGTTTATCCCACGCCCAGATAAACCAGAATTGAAGCGTTAACTACCAAGGATTATCTGGGCTTCAATAATAATTCCGTCCATATGACTGTTACTTTGCCAAGGTACTTGGGTCACTATAATCAAATCATGAATGTACCCACTGAAGCTATATCACAATTAAGGTGGTGGGCAGACATATATTTGGCATAGTTTCAGCCCTATTATCATCACCAATCCCAACTTGGTTATTAAAAACCGATGCCAGTACTTTAGGCTGGGGAGCAACTAAACTCCATATCCAGCATAGGTAACAGATGCTAAAAAGCATATGCATTTCAAATGCAGCACGTACATACGTGGTTACGGATTGATAATACTATGGTGGTGGCTTATATCAACCATATGGGGAGCATAATAATCATTATTGTGCAACAAATTGGTCAAACAAATCTGGCAATGGTGTGTCAAAAGACATTTTAACTATCAGCTGCCTATGTCCTAGGAAGCTAGAACACAGTGGGAGACACCATGTCACGGGGTAAAATTTATGATTACATTGAATAGATGTCAAACCCAAAATATCTGCTAAAGGTATTAAGCAGTTTGAAAGCCAGATATCAATTTGGTTGCACAAGACGGAATCACCAGTAACCTATGTATGTGACTTAGGAACCAGATTAGAGGCAGCAGCGATAGATGCCTACACGCTGGAAGGGGGAATTTCTGCTTTGCCTTCCTCCCTTCTGCCTCATCAGACGGGCACTTCGCAATACAGATGGGATCTGTCTCCGAGATATTGAACGTGCCCGACAGGCCTACCCAGCCATGGTTCCCAGTTCATCACGACACGGTGGGCGAGTCACCTATGGATTTCCCTAGTGGACCATGGTTGCTGACTCAACCCAGTATCAGGCACAAGCCACCCATGCCAGGGAAACATCAAACTCCTGGGTGCAGGTTTTGAATAGACCTTACCAGGGACTGGGATTATCCAAAGGAACCATTACCACCATGTCGGCATCCCTGCGAACAGTCACTAAAAGCTAACATGGGTAAAATACTGCCACGACGCAGGGACAATGAACTATTCAACCACTGACGTATTGGAGTTCCTGGAACATCTACACCATGACTAAAAGGTGAGTTACAGTGCCGTAAATACAGCATGGAGCGCCTTATCTGCTTATCTAAAACAGCATGTCAGCAGAGCATGGGATCCCATATCTCAGAGAATGGCACCAGCCAGATCCCTCAGCTTGCTCAATCTATGTTAAAAACGCTCATGCTTATGGCTCTCGTACATGCTCACAGAGTCCAGTCACTCCATAAGACTAGACTGGATAACATGGTGATTACCCCAGACGCATCACGTTCATATTCTAGGTCTGGTAAAATCTAACTCGCAGGTATATGGGACTAGGCGAGATTATGAGTTCGGCACGGACTAGTAGGGTCGAGATCGCCTGTGTTTTCCGTGCTGTAATCGTTATATGGCTATATGGACCAGGAACGCCCAATTCACTGGTGGGATTCCGGGCCTACCCACCAGAGTCCAGGTTGAGTGTGGTGACCCATCTACTACTATATATAGACACAACCCACAATCTTAGAGGGAGAGGAAAGCCTATGGGTCAACCACAGAAACCCCAAGACGGGGTACGAGCCAAACCACTCCAAGGTGGCTCAAACAGGTACTGAAAGCTGCCGGAATAGATAATAATACATTTTAATCCCATTCCACTAGGGCAGCATTGGTATCAGCGGCTGAACGAATGGACATCCCGGTTGACCACATTCTCAATACGGCAGAATGGTCAAGGGAACGACGTTCAGAACATTTTTTATTATAAACCGTTGATAAACCTGATTTAATTGCAGGAAGAATATTACAAACTGCAATATCAATTTAAGCTCAGGGGAGCTCTTTATGTTGTTATTGTTAACAAATACCTTTCTGTTTCTTGTGAAAGCAGATCCACTGGTTGATTACGATAACACTTCCTCCCTCAAAAACTTCGGCAGTGAGTGAAATAAAAACTGTTACACGGTTTGAAATCACAGACCTTTGAAGTCTTCACGGAATCACTCACGTGACTCCGAAGTAAAATAGTAAGATTAAACGAGTACTTACCAGTATGAAGTTTGATCTGTATTTTATGAGGAGTTACGGTGAGGTATTACGTGCCCGCCGCTCCCACCCTCAATATATAGATCAAACTAATAAACTGATGTCTCATGATCTTTACTATCTTACTTCAAATATTGTGTCTATCCTGTGATTTCACACCGCTGCTTCGAAGTATGCCGCACATGCGCACTGCGCTGGGATCTTCACGTAATACCTCACCGTAACTCCTCATAAAATACAGATCAAACTTCATACTGGTAAGTACTCGTTTAATCTTACTATTTTATTGCCTAATTATAAGATGGATGTCAACAAAATAGAGAGAGTACAGAGGAGATTTACTAGAATGTTGCCTGGGTTTCAGCAACTAAGTTACAGAGAAAGGTTGAACAAGTTAGGTCTTTATTCTTTGGAGCGCACAAGGTTAAGGGGGGACTTGATAGAGGTCTTCGAAATGATGAGAGGGATAGACAGAGTTGACGTGGATAAGCTTTGTCCATTGAGAGTAGGGAAGATTCAAACAAGAGGACATGACTTGAGAATGAAGGGACAGAAGTTTAGGGGGAACTTCTTTACTCAGAGAGTGGTAACCGTATAACCATATAACAATTACAGCACGGAAACAGGCCATCTCGGCCCTACAAGTCCATGCCGAACAACTTTTTTCCCTTAGTCCCACCTGCCTGCACTCATTCCCTAACCCTCCATTCTCTTCTCATCCATATGCCTATCCAATTTATTTTTAAATGATACCAACGAACCTGCCGCCACCACATCCACTGGAAGTTCATTCCACACCGCTACCACTCTCTGAGTAAAGAAGTTACTTTTATATTTTTCAAAAGTGTCAGTACTTCTTTTACTTTGAAATTCATAGTATCCATATCTACTCTACTCGTTTCCCTTACCTCACATAATTCAAATCCTTCTCCTTGGTGAATACCGAAGAAAATAAATTGTTCAATATCTCCCCCACATCTTTTGGCTCTGCAGATAGCTGCCCACTCTGTTTCTCCAATGGACCAATTTTATCCCTCGTTATCCTTTTGCTATTAATATAGCTGTAGAAACCCTTACTTTCACCTTACTTGCCAAAGCAACCTCATATCTTCTTTTAGCTTTTCTAATTTCTTTTTTAAGATTCTTTTTACATTCCTTATACTCCACAAGCACCTCATTTACTTCATGCTGCCTATAATTATTGTAGATCTCCCTCTTTTTCCGAACAAGATGTCCAATTTCCCTTGAAAACCAGGGCTCTTTCCAATTTTTACTGTTTCCTTTCAACCGAACAGGAACATAAAGATTCTGTTCTCTTAAAATTTCCCCTTTAAATGTCCTCCATTTCTTTTCTACATCTTTCCCATAAAACAAAATGTCCCAGTTCACTTCTTTTAAATCATCTCGCATCTCATCAAAGTTAGCCTTTCTCCAATCAAAAATCTCAACCCTAGGTCCAGTGCTGACCTTCTCCATAATTATATTGAAACTAATGGTATTGTGATCACTGGACACGAAGTGCTCCCCAACGCATACCTCCGCCACCTGTCCCGTCTCATTTCCTAACAGGAGGTCCAGCACTGCCCCTCCTCTAGTAGGTACCTCTATGTATTGCTGCAAAAAACTATCCTGCACACATTTTACAAACTCCAAACCATCCATTTACAGAATGTGTTTCCCAATCTATGTGTGGAAAGTTGAAATCTCCCACAATCACTACCTTGTGCTTACTACTAATATCTGCTATCTCCTTACATATTTGCTCTTCCAATTCTCGCTCCCCATTTGGCGGTCTATAATACACCCCTATAAGTGTTGCTACACCTTTCCCACTTCTCAGTTCCACCCAAATAGCCTTCCTAGATGAGCCCTCCAATCTATCCTGCCAAAGCACTGCTGTAATATCTTCCCTGACTAGTAATGCAACACCTCCACCTCTTGCCCCTCCAATTCTAGCACACCTGAAGCAGCGAAATCCTGGAATATTTAGTTTCCAATCACAGCCCTCCTGCAACCATGTTTCACTGATCGCCACAACATCATACTTCCAGGTGTCAATCCAGACTCTAAGTTCATCCACTTTTCTTACAATGCTCCTAGCATTAAAATATGCACATTTAAGAAACCCCCCGTCTCTTATTCTCTGTTTATTTCCTTTTTTTTCTTTCTCCTCTTGTGTCCGAGTGCTTCACTTTTCTGCTTCCTGCCTCCCATTCTGTCTACTAGTTTTCTCTATTTGAGTCCCTCGCCCCAACCATTCTAGTTTAAAGTCTCCCCAAGCTGTGTGGAATGAGCTTCCAGTGGAAGTGGTGGAGGCAGGTTCAATTTTATCATCTATAAATAACTTGGATAGGAATATGGACGGGAAAGGAATGGAGGGTTATGGTCTGAGTGCAGGAAGATGGGACTAGGTGAGAGTAAGTGTTCGGCATGGACTTGAAGGGCCAATATGGCCTGTTTCTGTGCTGTAATTGTTATATGGTTATAAGTCGCCCTTTGCATTGGTCTTTGACAGAAGAGGGCAGTGGTATCAGCAGTGACGTTAAGGTGGTGAATGTGAAAGAATCGGGATATCAGTGTCGTTGAATCTTTAATTTTAACAACCGCACACAGACAGAATAGAGATTGGCAGAGAAGTTGCTTCAGCTAAATGTGGAAAACAAAGCTGCTGCTCCCTCTCCTCGATATTGCTGCCTTTTCAAACTTGCTGTGTATAGTTTTTAATCTCTGTTCTAATATTCTATATCAAATATTATTTGGTCATGCTCCATTTTCACTGAATACATGCATTGCTATTGCTCCTCTATAGACAATAAATGAAACCCAATTCTGCTTGCTGTACACAATACGCAGTTTACCCCTGTTGGAAATTACTCACTCAGAGAAGCCAGGATCAGTAACACAACCCTCATTTCACCAGGCGACATTCTGCAAAGGAAAGCACGGAATTACAATCAGAGAGAAATGAGGGATTGGGGTCTTGTGCAAGTTGCAAATCGGAACAGCAATTGATAGTTTGTGAAAAACATCACTCCCTGACTGGGAGACCTACAGACAGACGTGAGATCTCCCTCTCAGCGTTGTACTGGAAAATCAATTACAATCAATGAACAGCAGAAGGTAACATTGTGAGATTGATCAAGTGGTGATGTCTTGTTACCTGAATCTGCACAGGTGTTGCTGCCTGGGATGGAGGGAGATGAGACCACCTGCAACCTCCTCAGTCCCAGGGACTCTACTGTGAATGGTGACAGGCTCGGCGACAGCTCACTGACTACCTTCCACAAGTGAATAACTGCAGGGCTGGATAATAGTGCAGCTGATGTAGGGTTGGGGAAAAGATGCAAAGCAGACTAACCAACACCTTTTGTGGGTCTGTGGAATGAAGAGTCCATTATTTACAGCCAACTTCCTCAAACATCCGCAGCCGGTGTAGAGTTGGGGAAAACATGCAAAGCAGACTAACCAACATCTATTCTGGGCCTGTGAAATGAAGGGTCCATTCTTTCCACTCCACTTCCTCAAACATCCGCAGAATCAGTAATGGGTCAGCACTGAGCAGGGGGCTGCAATTGTAACAGGCGTTACAATTGTAACAATTGTATTAGAGAGAAAATGCACTGACATGGCAGGACTGTCATATGAGGAAAGATTGAAAAGACTGGGCTTGTATTCACTGGCGTTTAGAAGGATGAGGGGGTTCTTATAGAAAAATATAAAACTAAAAAAGGATTGGACAAGCTAGCTGCGGGAAAAATGTACCCAATGTTGGGCGAGTCCAGAACCAGGGGCCACACAGTCTTAGAATAAAGGGGAGGTCATTTAAGACTGAGGTGTGAAAAAACTTTTTCACCCAGAGAGTTGTAAATTTATGGAATTCCCTGCCACAGAGGGCAGTGGAGGCCAAGTCACTGGATGGATTTAAGAAAAAAATAGATAGAGCTCTAGGGGCTAGTGGAGTCAAGGGATATGGGGAGAAGGCAGGCACGGGTTATTGATTGGAGACGATCATCCATGATCACAATGAATGGTGGTGCTGGCTCTAACGGCCGAATGGCCTCTTCATGCACCTCTTTTCTATGTTTCTATGTATAAATCCTGTCAAATGACCAGCTGACCATTATTACACAGAGAACATAATGCAGCAGGCAGTGAAGAAAGTGAATGGCATGTTAGCATTCATTGCAAAAGGATTTGAGTATAGGAGCAGGGAGGTTCTACTGCAGTTGTACAGGGTCTTGGTGAGACCACAGCTGGAGTATTGTGTACAGTTTTGGTCTCCTAATCTGAGGAAGGACATTCCTGCCATAGAGGGAACCAGAGAAGGTTCACCAGACTGATTCTTTGGATGTCAGGAATTTCATATGAAGAAAGACTGGATAGACTCGGCTTGTACTCGCTAGAATTTAGAAGATTGAGGGGGGATGTTACAGAAACTTACAAAATTCTTAAGGGGTTGGACAGGCTAGATGCAGGAAGATTGTTCCCGATGTTGGGGAAGTCCAGAACAAGGGGTCACAGTTTAAGGATAAGGGGAAAATCCTTTAGGACCAAGATGAGAAAAACATTTTTCACACAATGAATCTGTGGAATTCTCTGCCATAGAAGGTAGTTGAGGCCACAGTTCATTGGCTATATTTAACAGGGAGTTAGATGTGGCCCTTGTCGCTAAAGGGATCAGGGGGTATGGAGAGAAGGCAGGTACAGGATACTGAGTTGGATAATCAGCCAAGATCATATTGAATGGCGGTGCAGGCTCGAAGGACCGAATTGCCGACTGCTGCACCTATTTTCTATGTTTCTATGTAACACTGTAAATGACAGGGTCCAGGAGAGTAACACTGTAAATGGCGGCATATTAGCAAGTGTCTGAGCACCAATCCCTGCTGCACTTCACTGGTCACAAGATTTAAATTTGAAAAAAAAACCTCCACGACCCCCTCTGACTCTCATCAGTCACCGAGCCAACTTAATACCTCCCTGGCCAGCTCACCTTGGATCCCACATGATCTCATCTTCATGACCGATCTGCCATGTGTTTATTGAATAAAAGCCTTTCTAACGTCCATGAAAACCACATCTACTTCCCTGTCCCTGTCATTCTCTCCGTCACCTTGTTCGAAAAGAATCCCCTTCAGGAAACATTCTCTCCAGAATTATCCCTTTTCTCTTGGAATACTTTAAGAAACACATTGACTCAGGATACTTCATCTTCCCTTTCAGCCTTCCTGATGTTTTTCTTTGTGTTCTCCTGCATCCCACACAATCATAGAAACATAGAAAATAGGAGCAGGAGGAGGCCATTCGGCCCTTCGGCCCTTCGAGCCAGCACCGACATTCATTGTGATCATGGCTGATCGTCCCCTATCAATAACCCGTGCCTGCCTTCTCCCAATATCCCTTGACTCCACTAGCCCCTAGAGCTCTATCTAACTCTTTCGTAAATCCATCCAGTGACTTGGCCTCCACTGCCCTCTGTGGCAGGGAATTCCATAAATTCACAACTCTCTGGGTGAAAACGTTTTTTCTCACCTCAGTCTTAAATGACCTCCCCTTTATTCTAAGACTGTGGCCCAACATTGGGACCATTTTTCCTGCATCTAGATTGTCCAGTCCTTTTATAAGTTTCTATAAGATAGCACCTCATCCTTCTAAACCCCGGTGAATACAAGCCTAGTCTTTTCAATCTTTCCTCATATGACAGTCCCACCATCCCAGGGATCAATCTCGTGAACCTATGCTGCACTGCCTCAATCACAAGGATGTCGTTCCTCAAATTAGGAGACCATAACTGTACACAATACTCCAGATATGGATCTCCAGAGCCCTATACAACTACAGAAGAACCTCTTTACTCCTATACGGCAAGCCACTTGTTATGAAGGCCAACATTCCATTAGCTTTGTTCATTGCCTGCTGTACCTGCACGCCAACTTTCAGTGCAAGGACGCCCAGGTCACACTGCACCTCCCCCTTACCTAACCTAACCTAAATCCATCAGTCCAGGGGATTTGCTTGATCCCAGCTATTTATTTGTGACATATGCCCCCTTTTTCCTGCCCAGAGCTCAATATCCCTCGTCAAACTCTGGCAGTCTTACTCTTTATTCTCATAGGAACATGTTTGCCCCGAAAACTACTCTATCTCACTTTAAAATGTGGCTCCCATGTGTCATACATACATCTTCCAGCTCCAAGTCCCTCCCAGTCAATCTATGCAGGATTAGAAAGTAAACCTACAGAGTGATTCTTTCCCTGTAACTGTTTTGGATATTGGTCCCTGTGCTCCGGAAGTATAATGGGTAAACAGCACACAAGGCCTTTGCAGCTGAAGGCACAATGGCCAGTTGTGAGGTGGCTAAATTTGTGGATTATCAGGTCCAAATGAGAGGAGCTCAGATAACAAAGTTAAAGTCATGGAGTGGATTAGAGATAGGGAAGGGGTGAGACCATGGAAGGAAATAAAAGAAACATTATGTCTGTTCACTGGCTCTTCTCTTTATCCACCAGCACTTCTTCCCTCACTCCCCTTTGTATTTTTCTTGATTCCTTGTACTGTTCACTATGTATCTCCAGTCAGAGCCAAGAGTCAAGAATGTTTTATTGTCATACTAGATAGACTAAGTGGGACCCAACTTCACACGGGAGGGCTGGTCCCCCAACACGACATTCCACTTCTCCACCAATTCCAATATTGGTGGCCAGTGGGGGGGGTGCTTTCTGGAGCGCCAGTATGGGTGTTGTTGGCTGGTTTCCTGAGGGCTAGTATGGACATTGTGGGCCGAATGGATATTTGGGCTGGCAGCTCAGTCACTCAATCCTGTTGTGCTGGCAGTTGACTCATGGCTATTCCTTGAGATTCCATTTCAAGTAGGGTGCAAGGCCACCAAATTCAAGTGCAGTGTCATACCACTTCAAGCTGGGTGCAAGGCCACCAAATTCAAGGGCAGTTTCATGCCACTTCAAGCAGGGTGCAAGGCCACCAAATTCAAATGCAGTTTCCTACCGTTTCTAGCAGGATGCAAGGCCACCAAATTCAAGTGCAGTTTCCTACCGTTTCAAGCAGGGTGCAAGGCACACTTCTGGTTTTTATAGCCCCCCCCCACCCCCCCCCCCCCCCCACTCCCACCGGAAGGGGCATGGCCTTCCTGGCGTGACTGGGACGAGAGAGAATCTCAACATTTTGTAAACATTAATAATTATTTTCTTTAATTCAATAAGGCAACACCACTTTTCAATAAGACAAAGGCGACTTTAGCAATTTCAACCCAAAGCAACTTTAGCATTTTCAACCCACATGTCCAGCAAGAGTTAGTATGGGCTGACTGTGTGTTCGTCTTCCTGCTCCCTCTCTCCCTCTCTCCCTCTCCCTCTCTCCCTCCCTCTCTCTCTCTCTCTCTCTCCCTCTCTCCCTCTCTCCCTCTCTCCCTCTCTCCTCTCCCTCTCTCCCTCTCTCTCTCCCTCTCTCTCCCTCTCTCTCCCTCCCTCTCTCTCTCTCTCCTCTCCTCTCTCTCTCTCGCCCCCCTCCTTCCCTCTCTCCCGTCTCTCTCTCCCTATCTCTCTCTCTCTCCCTATTTCTCACTCTCCTCTCTCCCTCCTCTCTCTCTCTCTCTCTCTCCCCTCTCTCTCTCTCTCTCTCTCCTCTCGGTGTCTCTCTCTCTCACTCTCTCTCTCTCTTGCACTGTCGAGCTCTCTTCCCATCCGTCTCTCTCTCTCTCCCTCCCTCTCTTTCTCCCTCCCTCTCTCTCTCCTCTCTCCCTCCCTCCCCTGCCACAGGGCAGGCAACCTACTTTTGTTCCTGTTTTGCTGTGTTCCTGTGAGAAGACATTAAGGGCCTGTCCCACGAACATGCGACTGCATGCGGCAAGCGCGACCTAACGTGGTCGCATGAGCCGTACGGCCTCGCGGGGCCGGTCCCACTTCGCTCGCCGGAGCCGTATGGAGTTGTGCGGGGCTGGATCCGACATCGCGCGGGGCTCCGAAAAACTGACACTGTCCAAAAATTCCGCGCGGAAATGGCCTGATGGCCCGCAGCCGTATTGAGGCCGTACGCAGCGCCACGACGGGCGTACGCAGTTTCTCGATGCCTTACACAGTGTCTTGATGACGTACACCTAGCGCCTGGGATTGCGCGATGACGTCACCGCCCGGCGTGCCGTTGCGTGATGATGTAATGGCCCGACACCGTGCAACGTTCAAATTAAGTCGGCCCGCCTCCTGCCCAGCTGATTGGTTAGTATGATGTCGGGACCAGCCCCACACAACTCCAGACGGCTCCGCGGTTGGAAGTGGGACCGGCCCTGTGAGGCCGTACTGCTCAAGCAACCACGTTTGGTCGCGCTAGACGCATGCAATCGCATGCTGGTGGGACAGGCCCTTTAGGAAGATGAGTGAAATGCAGGACTTCTAAGGTGGTTATCTCTGGATTGCTTCCTATGCCTCGTGCTTGTCAGGGCAGGAACAGAGAGATAGGGAATCTGAACGTGTGGCTGAGGGGCTGGTACAGGGAGCAAGGATTTAGATTTATAGACCCCTGGGATTCAGATTCAGATTCAACTTTAATTGTCATTGTCAGTGTACAAAACAGAGACAATGAAATGCAGGTAGCATCTCCCTGGAAGAGAGACATAGAACATGATTTCAATAAATAAATCTATTTACATGCATACAGTCATAGTATTTTTCCTGTGGGAGGAGTGTCCAGGGGGTGGGGGGGGTTGGGGGTGATTGACAGTCACCGAGGTACAGTGTTGAGTAGTGTGACAGCCGCAGGGAAGAAGCTGTTCCTGGACCTGCTGGGCCGGCAACGGAGAGACCTGTAGCGGCTCCCGGATGGTAGGTGGGTAAACAGTCCATGGTTGGGGTGAGAGCAGTCCTTGACGATGCTGAGCGCCCTTCGCAGACAACGCTTGCTTTGGACAGACTCAATGGAGGGGAGCGAGGAACCGGTGATGCGTTGGGCAATTTTCACCACCCTCTGCAGTGCTTTCCGGTCAGAGATGGAGCAGTTGCCATACCATACTGTGATACAGTTGGTAAGGATGCTCTCGATGGTGCAGCGGTAGAAGTTCATTACAATCTGAGGAGACAGATGGACCTTCTTCAGTCTCCTCAGGAAGAAGAGACGCTGGTGAGCCTTCTTGACCAGAGTTGAGGTATTTTGGGTCCAAGAGAGCTCATCGGAGATGTTGACCCCCAGGAACCTGAAGCTGGAGACACGTTCCACCTCCGTCCCGTTAATGTGGATGGGGGTGTGCGTGCCGCCCCTAGACTTCCTGAAGTCTACAATGAGCTCCTTGGTCTTCATGGAGTTAAGGACCAAGTTGTTCTCAGCGCACCATGCTGCTCGGAGCTGGACCTCCTCCCTATTGGCCGACTCATCGTTGTTGCTGATGAGGCCAATCACCGTTGTATCATCTGCATACTTGATGATGGTGTTAGTACCATGTACAGGTGTGCAGTCGTAGGTGAAGAGGGAGTAGAGGAGGGGGCTCAGCACACAGCCCTGTGGAATGCCAGTGTTCAGGGTGAGGGTTGAAGAGGTATGGTTGTCTGACCTAACAGACTGGGTTGGTTAGAAAGTCCAGTATCCAGTTGCAGAGGGAGGGATCGATGCCCAGGTCACTGAGTTTGGTGATCAGTTTAGAGGGTGTAATGGTGTTGAATGCTGAGCTGTAATCGATGAACAGCATTCTTACGTAATTGTCTCTGTTGTCGAGGTGGGAGAGGGTGGAATGAAGTGCCGTTGAGATGGCATCCTCCGTACACCTGTTCTTGCAGAAGGCAAACTGATAGGGATCCAATGTGGGGGCTAGGCAGCCTTTGAGGTGTGCCAGGACCAGCCTCTCGAAGCACTTGGTGATGACGGGAGTAAGTGCAACTGGGCGGAAGTTGTTAAGGCTTGGCGCAGTGAAGTGTTATGGCACCGGCACGATGGAGGTGGTTTTAAGGCAAGTGGGGACAACTCCTTGGACATGTGACAGGTTGAAGATGTCAATCCAGACGCCTGTCGGCTGTGCAGCACAGGCCCTGAGGACGCGTCCGGGAATGCCGACAGGGCCAGCAGCCTTATGCACATTAGTCCTACACAGTGCCATGTACACGTCGTAGGGGGTGAGTGTGAGGGGTTGGTGATCAGCAGAGAGCACAGCCTTGATGGCTGCCTCTAGATTGTCCCTGTCGAAGCGGCCATAGAAGTGATTAAGCTCCTCAAGGAAGGAGGCGTCGCTGGATGTGGGGGTGGTGTTGGTGGGTCTATAATCCGTGATGGACTGGATGCCTTGCCACATGCGTTGGGGGTCGGAGTTGTTGTTGAAGTGCTCCTCAATCCTGAGCTTATGGCAGTGCTTGGCCTACTTGAGGTTAGCCCTGGATGAACTGTAGGCTTGAGCATCGCCTGACCTGAAAGCGGTGTCCCGTGCTTTCAGCAGTAGCCGATCTCTTCTAGGGTAGGGGTGACCTGTACAAAAGGGACAGTTACACCTTAACTGGAGGGGGACCAACGTTCTGGCAAACAGGTTTTCTAGGGCTACACGTGTGGGTTTAAACTAAATAGTGGGGGGGAGGGATTGACAAATTGGGAGTATAAAGATGGAGTTAAAGGGGAAGTGAGTACAGGATAAGTTACAAAAGACTCCCGAAATAATGGGAAGGAAAGTTTGTGAAGGGATAAGAGAGTAAGGTCAGGGCCAAAAGTGACCGGTGTGAGAAGGGAGGTGAATAACGAAGTTAAAGTGTTGTATATGAATGCGCAAAGTATAAGAAATAAAGTGGACGAGCTTGAGGCTTAGTTAGAAATTGTCAAGTATGATGTTGTGGGAATTACAGAGACATGGCTGCTGGGAAATAATATTCAAGGGTATACCTTCTATCGAAAATCCAGGCAGATGAGCAGGGGGGGGGGGGGGGGGGGGGGGGGGGATAGCTCTCTTGGTGAGGAACGAAATTCAGTCCCTTGCAAGGGGTGATATAGAATCAGGAGATCTGATAAATGTGAGGTGCTACACCTTGGCAGGACAAATCAAAATAGGACGTACATGGTAAATGGTAGGGAATTGAAGAATACAGTTGAACAGAGGGATCTGGGAATAACCGTGCATAGTTCCTTGAAGGTGCAGTCTCATATAGATAGGATGGTAAAGAAAGCTTTTGCTATGCTAGCCTTTATAAATCAGAGCATTGAGTATAGAAGCTGGGATGTAATGTTAAAATTGTACAAGGCATTAGTGAGACCAAATCTGGAGTATGGTGTACAATTTTGGTCGCCCAATTATAGGAAGGATGTCAACAAAATAGAGAGAGTACAGAGGAGATATACTAGAATGTTGCCTGGGTTTCAACAACTAAGTTACAGAGATAGGTTGAATAAGTTAGGTCTTTATTCTCTGGAGCGCAGAAGGTTAAGGGGGGACTTGATATAGGTCTTTAAAATGATGAGAGGGATAGACAGAGTTGATGTGGACAAGCTTTTCCCTTTGAGAATAGGGAAGATTCAAACAAAAGGACATGACTTGAGAATGAAGGGACAGAAGTTTAGCGGTAACATGAGGGGGAACTTCTTTACTCAGAGAGTGGTAGCGGTGTGGAATGAGCTTCCAGTGGAAGTGGTGGAGGCAGGTTCGTTGGTATCATTTAAAAATAAATTGGATAGGCATATGGATGAGAAGGGAATGGAGGGTTATGGTATGAGTGCAGGCAGGTGGGACTAAGGGGGAAAAAAGTTGTTCGGCATGGACTTGTAAGGCCGAGATGGCCTGTTTCCATGCTGTAATTGTTATTTGGTTATTATATGTGGAGTCAGTATGGATAGAACTGCGGAATTGTAAGGTTAAAAATACCCCAATGGGACTAATCTACAGGCCCCCAAATAGTAGCCTGGATATAGGGCGCGTTGATTCAGGAGTTAAAATTGACAAGCAGTAAATGTAATGCTACGGTTGTTATGGGAGATTTCAACATGCAGGTAGACTGGGAAAATTAGATTGACACTGGACCCCAAGAAAGGGAGTTTGTGGAGTGCCTCTGTGATGGATTCTTAGATCCGCTGGTATTGGAGCCTACCAGGGAGAAGGCAATTCTGGATTTAGAGTTATGTAATGAACCGGATTTGATAAAGGAACTTGAGGCTAAGGAGCCATTAGGAGGTAGTGACCATAATATGGTCAAATTTAATCTACAATTGTAGAGGGAGAAGTTTAAATCGGAGGTGTCCTTGTTACAGTTGAATAAAGGGGACAATGGTGTCATGAGGGAGGAGCTGCCCAAAGTTGACTGGAAAGATACCCTAGCACATCCGGAAGTGGCGGCGCTGTTGAACAGCTGCGGCTCGCCTGCAGTCCGTCTGTTTGTACTTTTTTTGTTGTTTTTTTTTTGTCTTGTTTTAATTACATTTTAGTTTATTAGGTTGTGTTATGTGTGTGTGTGTGGAGGGGGTAACATGTTTTCTTTGAATGCGACCTTTTCTTGTCATATCCCCTTCTCTGCCTCCGTCTGCGCTGAGGCCTAATGGTGGAGGTGGAGGCCTCCAACTACAACCGACCTCGAGGCTCCGGAAGCAGAGCCAGCCAGGACTCACCAACGCGAGGCTGGCCGAATTCGGAGCTGTGGGGGCGACCCGACTCGGGGCTAAGACCATGCTCCGGTGGGGGCGGCCTGACCCGGGGCTGGGACAGTGCTCCGGTAGCTGAGGTGGGGCTCCGACGGTGGCAACCTGAATCCGGGGCTCGGCCGCGGGTCAGTGGACGACATCGTTGGGAGCTCGCTGGTCACAGGGTGGTGCCTGTTTTCCTGAGCTCCCATGGCAACAGCTGCGTCCGCTGGACTGGATGGCGGCAGCTTCGACCATCCCGGGCCGTGGAGCTTGAACGGCCCGTTTGCAGAGCTCGGTTGAGCCGCGGGACTGACTACCATCACCCGGTGGGGTAACAACATATCGCCTCAGTGCAGAGGGAGAATAAGGAGGGAAGAGACAGTAACTTAAGACTTTTGCCTGCATCACAGTGAGGAGGTGCCTGGTGAACTCACTGTGGTGGATGTTAATTTGTGTTTATTATGTGTTTTGTTATTTATTATTATTTTATGTATGACTGCAGGCAACAAAATTTCTTTCAGACCGAAAGGTCTGAATGACAAATAAAGGAATCTAATCTAATCTAATCTAGCAGGGATGACAGTGGAACAACAATGGCAGGTATTTCTGTGAATAATAAAGAAGGTGCAGGATCAGCTCATTCCAAAGAGGAAGAAAGATTGCAAGGCGAGTAACGGGCGACCGTGGCTGACAAGGGACGTCAGGGACAGTATAAAAATAAAATAGAATGAGTACAACGTAGCAAAGATGGGTGGGAAGCAAGAGGTTTGGGTAACGTTTCAAGAGCAACAGAAGATAACTAAAAGGACAATAAGGGGGAAAAAGATGAGGTACGAAGGATGTAACTAGGAAAATGGACAAGGGAGAGCCAGTGAATGTAGTGTACCTGGACTTTCAGAAATCATTTGATAAGGTCCCACATAGGAGGTTAGTGGGCAAAATTAGGGCACATGGTATTGGGGTAGAGTGCTGACATGGATAGAAAATTGGTTGGCAGATAGGAAACAAAGAGAAGGGATTAACGAGTCCCTTTCAGAATGTCAGGCAGTGACCAGTGGGGCAAGGCTTGGTGCTGGGATCGCAGCTATTTAAAATATATATGAATGATTTAAATGATGGGATTACAAGTAACATTAGGAAATTTGCAGATGACACAAAGCTGGGTGGCAGTGTTAATTGTGAGGAGGATCCTATGAAAATGCAGGGTGACTAGGACAGGTTGGGTGAGTGGGTAGATGCATGCAGATGCAGTTTAATGTGGATAAATGTGAGGTTATCCACTTTGGTAGCAAAAACAGGAAGGCAGATTATTATCTAAATGGGGTCAAGTTGGGAAAAGGGGAAGTACAACGGGATCTGGGGGTCATTATTCATCAGTCAATGAAAGTAAGCATGCAGGTACAGCATGCAGTGAAGAAAGTGAATGGCATGTTGGTCTTCATAACTTCATCAACAAGTTCGCTGATGACACAACAGTGGTGGGTCTCATCAGTGACAATGATGAGTCGGCGTACAGGATGGAGGTGGAGCTGCTCACAGGATGGTGCATATCCCACAACCTCATTCTCAACGTGGGAAAAACTAAGGAGATGGTGGTTGACTTCAGGAGGGCGGGAAAACAACACCATACACCTCTGCACATCGATGGAGCTGATGTGGAAAGGGTCAGCAGCATGAAGTTCCTAGGACTCCACCTGTCAGATGACTTGGTGTCCACAACCAACACCACAGCACTGGTCAAGAGAGCCCAGCAGCGACTACACCCTCTCCGAAGACTACGTAAAGCAGGTCTCCCCACTACACATCTACGAACTTTTTATAGGGGGACAGTCGAGAACACATTAACCAACAGTATCACTTCCTGGTTCGGGAGCTGCAAGGCGTACGAACGGCACCAACTTGACAGGATTGTGAAGACCGCCAGCAGGATTATTGGTGCTCCACTCCCTTTCTTGCTGAACATATACAGGAAGAGATGTATCAACAGAGCCATCTTCATCATCAAAGACCCCTACCACCCATCGCATCACATATTCTCCATCCTGCCATCTGGGAAGAGGTACAGGAGCATTAGCTGCAAAACCAGCAGGATGCTCCTCAGCTTCTTCCCGCAGGCTATAAGACTGATAAACGGACTTTGCCCCCTGCCAAGTATCGCGCACCAACCACCAACCTGGACATACTGCAGCAGCTGTCGATCGGAACGCCTGTTGATGTTTTGTAGAGAGTAGAGTGTTTAATTTAATTTGTTCATGATATATGTATTTTTATTTCTATTTACTTGTTGTTATTTGTACTGCACACTGAATGGACACTGGTTGAGCAATGTTTTTTTGTTTCCTCTGGGTATGTGAGTACCCAGGAAATAACAATAAAGATATATTGATACTGACTGATACTGATACTGATAACAAGAAGAATTGAGTATAGGAGCAAAGAGGTCCTTTTGCAGTTGTACAGGGCCCTGGTGAGACCACACCTGGAGTATTGTGTGCAGTTTTGGTCTCCAAATTTGAGGAAGGACATGTTTTCTATTGAGGGAGTGCAGCATATGTTCACAAGGTTAAATCCCGGGATGGTGAGATTGTCATATGCTGAGAGAATGGAGCGGCTGGGCTTTTATACTCTGGAATTTAGAAGAATGAGAGGCAAACTTATTGAAACATATAGGGTTATTAAGGGTTTGGACATGCTAGAGGCAGGAAACATGTTCCCGATGTTGGGGGAGTCCGGAACCAGGGGCTACAGTTTAAGAATAAGGGGTAAGCCATTTAGAACGTAGATGAGGATACACTTTTTTACATAGAGAGTTGTGAGTCTGTGGAATTCTCTGCCTCAAAAGGGGGTGAAGGCCAGTTCTCTGGATACTTTCAAGAGAGAGCTGGAAAGGACTCTAAAAGATAGTGGAGTCAGGGGATATGGGGAGAAGGCAGGAACGGAGTACTAATGTGCATGATAAACCATGATCACATTGAATGGCAGTGCTGGCTCGAATGGTCTACTCCTGCACCTATTGGCTATTGTCCATTGATGGGACTGAAGGCTGATAAATCCCCAGGGTCAGATGGTCTGCATCCCAGGGTACTTAAGGAAGATGCTCTAGAAATTGGAGATGCATTGGTGATCATTTTCCAAAGTTCTATAGATTCAGGATCAGATCCTGTGGATTGGACGGGACCTAATGTTATCCCACTTTTTAAGAAAGGCCTAGAGAGAAAACAGAGAATTATAGACCAGTTAGCCTCACATCAGTGGTGGAGATGATAAAGCCGAATTTGGTTAAAAATATAAGAAGATATTCTGGGCTACCTTACACCTTATATTTAGTCTCAAATTAGGCTTGCCTCAGGTTGTGGTGTGTGGGATAATAAATAGTATAACATTGTCTCCCAAGTGACGAGAGAGGAAGAGAGAAGGAGCTAGATTGATCTCTTTGATGTAAGATGCCTGGCACCAAGTGTCCTATGTTTATGAAGGACGAGGTGACAGGGAGGAACCAGGGAAGTAGCTGGATCTCTTTGCTCTTTCATGTATGTGAAAAGTAAAATGTCGCAAACCAAATGTCCTATGTTTATGAGGGACGAGGTGACAGAGAGGAACCAGAGAAGTAGCTGGATCTCTTTGATGTATGTGAAAAGTAAGATGTCGTAAACCAAGTGTCCTATATTTATGAGGGTGGAGGTGACAAGAGAGGAGAAGCTAGATTGATATAAGGGATTGTGACAAAATGCCTTTGATGTGATGCATTCTGTAGAAACCTTTATTTTTCAGTACCTCTGACCATGACTAATGTCTGTGGAATGTGCTAAGGTGACAAAAAAACACTATATAATGCAATGTAATTCTGTTGTTCAGAGAAGTGGACTGAGGATAGTGAAGTGTCTACATTGGTCACTTGACTGGAGTTCTCCCTCCCTTCCATCGGCCGATAGTAAGTAAAGTTTTGAACTGGTCTACCAAACATTTTGTGTGTTGTCTGTTTATTAAGAAGTGAACCTGTTTAGTTGTTATAAAAGTAACTTTTTCAGAGAAACATAGAAACATAAAAAATAGGTGCAGGAGTAGGCCATTCGACCCTTCAAGCCTGCACCGCCATTCAGTATGATCATGGCTGATCATCCAACTCAGTATCCTGTACCTGCCTTCTCTCCATACCCCCTGATCCCTTTAGCCACAAGGGCCACATCTAACTCCCTCATGAATATAGCCAACGAACTGGCTTCAACTACCTTCTGTGGCAGAGAATTCCAGAGATTCACCACTCTCTGTGTGAAAAATGTTTTTCCCATCTCGGTCCTAAAAGACTTCCCCCTTATCCTAAAACTAAGACCCCTTGTTCTGGTCTTCCCCAACATCGGGAACACTCTTCCTGCATCTAGCCTGTCCAACCCCTTAAGAAGTTTGTAAGTTTCTATAAGATCCCCCCTCAAGCTTCTAAATTCTAGCGAGTACAAGCAGAGTCTATCCAGTCTTTCTTCATATGAAAGTCCTGCCATCCCAGGAATCAGAGTGGCAAACCTTTTCTGTACTCCCTCTATGGCAAGAATATATTTCCTCAGATTAGGAGACCTAAACTGTACGCAATGCCCCAGGTGTGGTCTCACCAATACCCTGTACAACTGCAATAGAACCTCCCTGCTCCTATACTCAAATCCTTTTGCTATGAATGCTAACATACCATTCGCTTTCTTCACTGCCTGCTGCACCTGCATGCCTACTTTCAATTGCTGGTGTACCATCACACCCAGGTCTTGTGGCATCTCCCCTTTTCCTAATCAGCCACCATTCGGATAATAGTCTACTTTCCTGTTCATGCCACCAAAGTGGATAACCTCACATTTATCCACATTATACTGCATCTGCCATGCATTTGCTCACTCACCCAACCTATCCAAGTCACCTTGCAGCCTCCTAGCATCCTCCTCACAGCTAACACTGCCCCCCAGCTTCGTGTCATCCGCAAACTTGGGGATGTTGCATTCAATTACCTCGTCCAAATCATTATTGTAAATAGCTGGGGTCCCAGCACTGAGTCTTGCGATACCCCACTAGTCACTACCCCATTCTGAAATGGACCCGTTTACTCCTACTCTTTGCTTCCTGTCTGCCAACCAGTTTTCTATCCACATTAATACTGAACCCCCAATACCGTGTGCTTTAAGTTTGTATATTAACCTCTTATGTGGGACTTTGTCGAAAGCCTTCTGAAAGTCCAGATCTAAAAAACATCCACTGGTTCTCCCTTATCCACTCTACATCCTCAAAAAATTCTATAAGATTCGTCAGACCTTTCATAAATCCATGCTGACTTTGTCCAATGATTTCACCACTTTCCAAATGTACTGGATCAACCATAAAAGATGAAATAGTGGCACATTTGGATAGCAGTAACTGGATCAGTCCGAGTCAGCATGGATTTACGAAGGGGAAATCATGCTTGACTAATCTTCTGGAATTTTTTCAGGATGTAACTTGAAAAATGGACAAGGGAGAGCCAGTGGATGTAGTGTACCTGGGCTTTCAGAAAGCATTTGAAAAGGTCCCACATAGAAGATTAGTGGACAAAACTAGGGCACATGGTGGAGTGCTGACATGGATAGAAAATTGGTTTGCAGACAGGAAACAAAGCATACAGATTAACGTGTCCCTTTCGAAAAGGCAGGCAGTGACTAGTGGGGCAAGGCACGGTGCTGGGACCGCAGCTATTTACAATACATATTAATGATTTAAATGAAGACAAAGCTGTGAATTGTGAAGCTGTTAAATTTGTGGATAACAGGTGAGAATTAGTGTGGCCGAGAGCCAACCTCTGAAAGTAATGGTGGGGGATATGTGACAGCGAAGGCCAAGGACACACAGGGCATTTATAACCAGGTTTTGAATTTTATGACCAGGATTAGAAACATATAAACATAGAAAATAGGTGCAGGAGTAGAGGCCGTTCGGCCCTTCGAGCCTGCACCGCAATTCAATATGATCATGGCTGATCATCCAACTCAGTATCCTGTACCTGCCTTCTCTCCATATCCCCTCATCCCTTTAGCCACAAGGGCCACATCTAACTCCCTCTTAAATATAACCAATGAACTGGCCTCAACTACCTTCTGTGGCAGAGAATTCCACAGATTCACCACTCTCTGTGTAAAAAAAGATTTTCTCATCTCGGTCCTAAAAGACTTCCCCCTTATCCTTAAACTGTGACCCCTTGTTCTGGACTTCCCCAACATCGTGAATAATCTTCCTGCATCTAGCCTGTCCAACCCCTTAAGAATTTGTATGTTTCAATAAGATCCCTCTTCCATCTTCTAAATTCTAGCGAGTACAAGCCGAGTCTATCCAGTCTTTCTTCATATGAAAGTCCTGCCTTCCCAGGAATCAGTTTGGTGAACCTTCTCTGCACTCCCTCCATGGCAAGAATGTCCCTCCTCAGATTAGGAAACCAAAACTGTACGCAATACTCCAGGTGTGGTCTCACCAAGCAGTCACAGGTGAACCTGATTGGTGCACATTGTGAAATATGAAGAATTCTGCCTGTGACTTCAATCTGTCATGAATAAACTGTTTCCATTTCTCTCACCTTTCACTGTCCACTAACACCCTCTCTCTACAACTCAAACACTTCCTTCTTCTGCCCTTCTATTGACTAGTTTGTCTCTCCCACACGGTGTCTCTCCAGTTGTTCATTTCATGTCTCCTTCTCCCTTCAATCCCCTTTGGCCAATCCCTCTCTCGTTCCACATTTCGATCTTTTGCTCTGTTTGCCATTGGAAGATAGAAACATAGACAAATAGGTGCATGAGTGGGCCATTCGGCCCTTCGAGCCAGCACTACCATTCAATATGATCATCTAAAACCAGTATCCCGTTCCTGCTTTTTCCCCATATCCCTTCATTCCTTTAACCCGAAGACCTAAATCTAACTGTCTCTTGAAAACATCCAGTGAAGTGGCCTCCACTGTCTTCGTTGGCAGAGAATTCCACAGATTCACAACTCTCTGGGTGAAAAAGGTTTTCCTCATCTATGTCCCCAATGGTCTACCCCTTCTTCTTAAACTGTGACCCCTAGTTCTGGACTCTCCCAACATCGGGAACATTTTTCCTATATCTTGCCTGTCCAAACCTTTAAGAATTGTATATGTTTCTATAAGATCACCTCTCATCCTTGTAAATCCCAGTGAATACAAGCCCAGTCGACCCATTCTTTCATTCTTTGCTCTCATGCCTTGTTCTCATTGAGCTGCCATTATCAACATGATAACAGCACAGGGGAGAATTAACCAGTGGAATGTTTCCATTGGAACTGCAATGTCCACAAATTCAAACTACCTTTGCCAACTCTCTTTGCCGAACACCTCCGCTCGGTCCGCAATAACCAAGCTGACCTCCCGGTGGCTCAGCACTTCAACTCCCCCTCCCACTCCGTCTCCGACCTCTCTGTCCTGGGTCTCCTCCATGGCCACAGCGAGCAGCACCGGAAATTGGAGGAACAGCACCTCATATTCCGTTTGGGGAGTCTGCATCCCGGGGGCATGAACATCGAATTCTCCCAATTTTGTTAGTCCTTGCTGTCTCCTCCCCTTCCTCAGCCCCCCTGCTGTCTCCTTCCATCCCCCAGCCTTCGGGCTCCTCCTCCTTTTCCCTTTCTTGTCCCCGCCCCCGATCAGTCTGAAGAAGGGTTTCGGCCCGAAGCGTTGCCTATTTCCTTCGCTCCATAGATGCTGCTGCACCCGCTGAGTTTCTCCAGCTTTTTTGTGTAACTCTCTTTGCCTCCCTCTCTCCCCACTCCACTAACTCTCATTGTTTCTTGTTTTCATCTGTGGCCTAATTTGCAACTTGTGGTCTTTCACAGAATGTTACTGGTGCCTGATATGAAAAGTACTTTATTTTTAGTCCGTTTATTTCCTGTTTCAAACAGGAGTGCACACAATGGTGGTGAATTAATATGCTGCTTCTGTTAGAAATGTAATGATGGCTGATTTGAGCTGCCATTATCAACATGATAACAGCACTGGGGAGAATTGACCAGTGGAATGTTTCCATTGGAACTGCACTGTCCACAAATTCAAACTACTCTATCTTTGCCTCCCTCTCTCCCCACTCCATATAACCATATAACCATATAACAATTACAGCACGGAAACAGGCCATCTCGGCCCTACAAGTCCGTGCCGAACAACTTTTTTCCCTTAATCCCACCTGCCTGCACTCATACCATAATCCTCCATTCCCTTCTCATCCATATGCCTATCCAATTTATTTTTAAATGATACCAACGAACCTGCCTCCACCACTTCCACTGGAATTACACGCCACTAACTCTCATTGTTTCTTGTTTTCATCTGTGGCCTAATTTGCATCTGTGGCCTTTCACAAAATGTTATCGGTGCCTGATATGAAAAGTACTTTATTTTTAGTCCGTTTATTTCCTGTTTCAAACAGGATTGCACAAATGGTGGTGAATTAATATGCAGCGACTGTTATAAATATAATGATGCCTGTTTTGAACTTGGTGTTTTGTTCTTTGTTCTCAGTCTATGGATTTCCTGTTAAAACAGGGGTGATAGAGCAAGGCAGAGTTAACCCATCAGGAATGTAATGGCTGCATAAACAAGGGTGAATTGTATGGAAGTTACTGCACAGGAACAGGCCATTCAGCCTAACAACTGTGACATGTTTGATACTGGACACCAACATCCTGCAACATACAGCTGTATAGTGGCATTTCTTGATGCCCTATTCTTGTTTTTCAAAGCTATTTATTGCAACAACCACTGTAGTTAATGCCAAGCAGCTTCACTGCGTAAAAATAATTTCTGATACGGATGGATCACGGTCATATCTAATGGCAACGTCTGATGCCTACCAATTAGTGTGCCTTCTACCCGTACGTTCTCCCTGTGACCCGCGTGGGTTTTCTCCGGGTGCTCCTGCTTCCTCTCACACTACAAAGGCATACAGGTTTGTGGCCAGTTGACTTGGTAAGATTGTAAACTGTTCCAAGCATGTGTAAGATAGTGTTAGTGTGCAGGGGTGGCTGATATGCACGGGCTCAGTGGAATGAAGGGGGAAGGGGAGTGTCTGTTGTAGGGGACAGAATAGTGAGGGCCAATAACTAGTAAATAGGGATGTGAAGTGTGCTAATATGGTGACAGGGAACCACAGACAAAGCCTAAACCTGGAGACATGGAATGTAGCAGTGAGGACACCCAAGATTCAGGAACATCATTGTAACTGAAAACTGGATCTACTTGCCAATAATGTGCAAGAAAGAACTGCAGATGTTGGAAAAATCGAAGTTAGACACAAAATGCTGGTGAAAAAACCGGGTGAGACAACAGCCATGGAGAGAAAGAATGGATGACATTCGGGTCAAGACCCTTCTTCAAACACAACCCAAAGCGTCACCCAGTCCTTCTCTCCACAGATGCTGCCATACCCGCTGAGTTACTCCAGCATTCTGTGTCTGCCTTCTACTGTGAACTATGTTAGACTTGTGGATAATTGTTTTATTCTGTAACCAAGACCTAGTTTGTCACCTAATTAAGTATTTCAGTACCTCCATTCGGCAATCCAGACCTGGTTTTACTGTTGTGAGATTTAAATTCACAAATACTCAGATACAAAGTCAGAGAAACAAGTTTATCTCATTTATTACATTTCTGTGCAGAAAAGGGTGCCCCTCTGTCGCCCTCTAGAGACACAACGAAGATGGTGATGCTTTCTATCTTTATACATTTCGGTTCACTATTGTCACACCCTCATCCCTCCCCATTGAGCTTCTTCCAATCATAACATAAAGCCCAGATTCCCACGAGAACATCAAAGACACCTCCCCTGATGTCAAGGTTACCTCCTATTACATGCATCGCATGTGCATTTAAATTAGGCATCTTGTCATAGTGGGCGTGAGTACATATTCATATAATCTCATTAAGCATGTGTAGTTGAGCGTGACCTCGTGTCCTTCTTGCCTTTGTTCTATTTTCCTTTAAAACACCTGCTGAAGTATTTCTATTGCTACTTTTAATCTAGAATTTCTCTCTGTTCTGTATATCGTTACTTTCTATTCCACTAGCAGTCTGGCTTCTGCTGACATCTTATTAATTTTAAAGTTATTAAAGTTATATTTCAGAGTTCTAGTATAAATCAACCATCTCTATTAACCCTTTACTCACACAGTTAATCTAATTTCTGTGTAATTCTGTCAGCTGGGAATGTAATAGCTGAACCAAAGTCATGCTCAGGAGCTCAGCTTTGACTGGTCTCCTGGAGCGCACCAGTTTTAATCAATCACCGGTTACTTCCAACACCAACTCCTTGTGGCCTTTCCATTTGCTCCTCAGCGGGTTAGGTTAGTTATTTTGTCTGCCTTTGTATTTATTCTCTCTCTATCTCTATCTATCTCTATCTTTATTCTCTCTCTATCTCCCTCTCTCTCACTATCTTTATTCTCTCTCTATCTCCCTCTCGCCCTGGCAACCATTGCCAGGGTGGGATGGGCGGCTCCGATTGGCGGAGGGTCCGAGGGGTGGGCCTACGGCCTGACCTATAGAACGCAGTCTCCTGCGGCGGGGACGCGGTTCTGATTGGTCGGACGAAAGGAGGAGGCGTTCCCTGGTCCTTTGTGATGTTGAGGGGAGCGGGACCACTCCCATTGGCCGCTGGCGCCAAGTGCTGGAGTAACTCAGCGGGTCAGGCAGCATCTGTGGAGAGGGTTACACAAAAAAGCTGGACAAACTCAGCGGGTGCAGCAGCATCTATGGAGCGAAGGAAATAGGCAACGTTTCGGGCCGAAACCCTTCTTCAGACCACCGCATCTGTGGAGAACCTGGATAGGTGACGTTTCACAGAGTGCTGGAGTAACACAGTAGGTCAGGCAGCATTTGTGGAGAACATGGATAGGTGACATGTCACAGAGTGCTGGAGTAACTCAGTGGGTCAGGCAGGATCTGTGGAGAACATGGATAGGTGACATGTCAGAGACTGCTGGAGTAACTCAGTGGGTCAGGCAGCATCGCTGGAGAAAAGGTATAGATTATATTTCGGGTCTGTGAAGAGAAAAAGATTAGTTAAAACAAATGTAGGACAAGGACATGGCAGACCAATTGAGCATGGGGGACAAGGACATGGCAGACCAATTGAATAACTACTTTGGTTCTGTCTTCACTAAGGAAGACATAAATAATCTGCCGGAAATAGCAGGGGACCGGGGGTCAAATGAGATGGAGGAACTGAGTGAAATCCAGGTTAGCCGGGAAGTGGTGTAGGTAAATTGAATGGATTAAAGGCTGATAAATCCCCAGGGCCAGATAGGCTGCATCCCAGAGTACTTAAGGAATTAGCCCCAGAAATAGTGGATGCATTAGTGATAATTTTTCAAAACTCTTTAGATTCTGGAGTAGTTCCTGAGGATTGCAGGGTAGCTAATGTAACCCCACTTTTTAAAAAGGGAGGGAGAGAGAAAATGGGGAATTACAGACCAGTTAGTCTAACATCGGTAGTGTGGAAACTGCTAGAATCAGTTATTAAAGATGGGATAGCAGCACATTTGGAAAGTGGTGAAATCATTGGACAAAGTCAGCATGGATTTATGAAAGGTAAATCATGTCTGACGAATCTCATAGAATGTTTGGAGGATGTAACTAGTAGAGTGGATAAGGGAGAACCAGTGGATGTGTTTTATCTGGACTTCCAGAAGGCTTTTGACAAGGTCCCACATAAGAGATTAGTATACAAACTTAAAGCACACGGTATTGGGGGTTCAGTATTCATGTGGATAGGGAACTGGCTGGCAGACAGGAAGCAAAGAGTAGGAGTGAACAGGTCCTTTTCAGAATGGCAGGCAGTGACTAGTGGAGTACCGCAAGGCTCAATGCTGGGACCCCAGCTATTTACGATATATATTAATGATTTGGACGAGGGAATTGAATGCAACATCTACAAATTTGCAGATGACACGAAGCTGGGGGGCAGTGTTAGCTGTGAGGTGGGTGCTAGGAGGTTGCAAGGTGAATTGGATAGGCTGGGTGAGTGGGCAAATGCATGGCAAATGCAGGGCAAATGCAGTATAATGTGGATAAATGTGAGGTTATCCACTTTGTTGGCAAAAACAGGAAAGTAGACAATTATCTGAATGGTGGCCGATTAGGAAAGGGGGAGATGCAACGAGATCTGGGTGGCATGGTACACCAGTCATTAAAAGTAGGCATGCAGGTGCAGCAGGCAGTGAAGAAGGCGAATGGTATGTTAGCATTCATAGCAAAATGATTTGAGTATAGGAGCAGGGAGGTTGTATTAAAGTTGTACAGGGTCTTTGTGAGATCACACCTGGAGTTTTGCTTACATTTTTGGTCTCCTAATCTGAGGAAAGACATTCTTGCCATAGAGGGAGTACAGAGAAGGTTCACCAGACTGACTTTCATATGAAGAAAGACTGGATAGACTTGGTTTGTACTCACTAGAATTTAGAAGATTGAGGACGGGTCTTATAGAAACTTACAAAATTCTTAAGGGTTTGGACAGTCTAGATGCAGGAAGATTGTTTCCGATGTTGGGGAAGTCCAGAACAAGGGGTCACAGTTTAAGGATAAAGGGGAAATCTTTTAGGACCGAGATGAGGAAAACATTTTTCACACAGAGAGTGGTGAATCTCTGGAATTCTCTGCCACAAAACGTAGTTGCGGCCAGTTCGTTGGCTATATTTAAGAGGGAGTTAGATGTGGCCATTGTGGCTAAAGGGATCCGGGTGTATGGCGAGTAGGCAGGTACAGGATACTGAGTTGGATGATCAGCCATGATCGTATTGAATGGCGGTGCTGGCTTGAAGGGCCAAATGGCCTACTCCTGCACCTATTTTCTATGTTTCTATGTTTCTATAAGACCGTTCTTCAGTAATATTCATGATATGACATGCATAGACATTCCTGAAAGTTACCCAAACCATCGTGAGCTACTTTGTTACTGTGCTTGCCCTCTCCTATAACGTCTCTGTTGCCTTGGGTGATGCAGGACAGGACACAAGCTTTGGGACACGGTGTGAAGCTGTTGCCGTCTGTCGCAGCCTAGTATGGAGTGGAGTTGGAGAGGATGTTTTCAGTACTGGAGGAGTCTAGGACCAGTAGCCACAGCCTCAGAATTAAAATACATTACTTTAGGAAGGAGATGAGCAGGAATTTCTTAAGTCAGAGGGAGAGAGAGAGAGACATGTAGGTACAGAATTAGTAATCTTTTCGATCGATCGCTAGTTAGATGTGTGCGCGTTAGTGTAAGTGAGTGAGAGAGAGAGAAAGGGGGGAAATGAGAGCAAGCGAGCGAGGCAGAGAGAGAGAGAGGCTATATGGAGAAACATTTTGTAATAAAAATTGTTGTAAAAAAAAGTAAAAATATAAAAATATAATATATATATTAATATAATCATAAGATCGATCGATGGAGCGAGAAGAGAAGTGATTTAAAGTGGGATATTGTATGCAAAAATGTTGTGTGTGTGTGTTTGTGAGATGGGGATGGCAGAAAAAATGATGTAGCTCAGACAAAGATTCGCTGATGAAGGAGCCTCATGGCGGGCAGGGGGGGCGGCGAGGTGATGAGATAATTAAGGGGGAAATCTGTGCGAAAATGGCATGGCTGTGTTTGTGAGACGGGGATGGAGGGCAGAGAAAATCGTGTTTTATGCTTTATTTTTCGCAGATTAGAGCAAAGATCTTATAGCAGAGCAAGATGGCCTACTCCTACGCAAAACAGCTCTTTTCCAGAGCTCAAAAGTGACATTGCTGTGCAAGGCATGCCTGCCAGCATTTCTGAGCCCAATGGGACATAAAAACATAGAAAATAGGTGCAGGAGTAGGCCATTTGGCCAATCGAGCCTGCACTGCCATTCAAGATGATCATGGCTGATCATCCAACTCAGTATCTTGTACCTGCCTTGCTCCACACCCCCTGATCCCTTTAGCCACAACTCCCTCTTAAATATAGCCGATGATCTCCTCTCATCCTTGTAAATCCCAGTGAATACAAGGCCAGTCGACCCATTCTTTCATTCTTTGCTTTCATGCCTTATTCGCATTGAGCTGCCATTATCACCATGATAACAGCACGGGGAAGAATTGACCAGTGGAATGTTTCCATTGGAACCGCAATGTCCACAAATTCAAACTACCTTGACAACTCTCTTTGCGTCCCTCTCTCCCCACTCCACTAACTCCCATTGTTTCTTGTTTTCATCGGTGGCCTAATTTGCATCTTGTGGCCTTTCACAAAATGTTACTGGTGCCTGATATGAAAAGTATTTTATTTTCAGTCCGTTTATTTCCTGTTACAAACAAGATTGCACGAATGGTGGTGAATTAATATGCAGCTTCTGTTAGAAATGTAATGATGGCTGACCTTGGTGTTTTGTTCTTTGTTCTCAGTCTATGGATTTCTCTTAGATCCCCCCGCAATCTTCTAAATTCTAGCGAGTACAAGCCAAGTCTATCCAGTCTTTCTTCATATGAAAGTCCTGACATCCCAGGAATCAGTCTGGTGAACCTTCTCTGTACTCCCTCTATGGCAAGAATGTCAGACTGCTTCTTTGGAGCCTTGCTGGAGCTTTACTGTGCAGGTCACGCTACCAGTTATTCCCAGCCTGGTTTGATAGGCCGCTCCTTTGGCCCCTTCAGCTCTTTGCGGAGCTCACTGAAGATACAAGATACATTTATTTGTCACATGTGCCAGATGGCACAGTAAAATGAGATTTCCATACAGCCATACAATAAAAATAAAGAACCCGACACACGATAGAATTTAACATAAAAACATCCCCACACAGCAGCATCAAAGTTTCCCACTGTGAGGGAAGGCACCAAAGTCAATCTCTTCCTCCAATGTTCACCCGTGGTCTGGGCCTCCCCGAGCTCTCCGCAGTTGCCGCTACGGGCGGTCCGATGTTCAGTCCCGCTCGCCAAGGGTGATGTAAGTCCGACGTCGGGGCTGGGGGACATCCTCAGCGGCCTGGACAACAAAGTCGGCCACCTCCTACCGAAGTCCGCGGCTCCCAAAGTCCGCAGGCCGCGCCGGGCGGAGATTGATGCTGGCGGCCCTCTGCAAGGAGACCCAGGACTCCGCGATGACGGTCAGCACCGCCCGCGTTAGAAGCTCTACAAACCAGAGCTCTACGATGTTGGAGCAGCGGCCCAATGCTCCGGGGCTCCAAACGGCGACCCAGGTAGGCATCGCCCCGCTCCGTGGTGAATCCAGCTCTGCGCCGACGCTGTTGTCGTTCTGGTCCGGTTCCCGGTCCCCAGTAGGAAAGGCCGCTCCGATCCAGCTGGTAGGCCGCGAGGAGGGGGTGAGGACATGACTTGGAGAAATAGTCGCGTCCCCGCCAGGAAGCGACTGGGAAACGGTTTCCCCCTTACCCTGCCTCCCTCCCACACATAGAAAAGTTAACGTTTCCCCCAAAAACAGACATTAAACTAACTGAAAAAAAAAAGATTGAAAAGACAAACAGGCTGTAGGCAGAGGCTGCCACCAATGCAGTGTCCCCTAGTGGAGACCCTAGGCCGCGCCTGCCATTTACCAGGCCTGCCTCGACAGGCTGATCCTTCTGCCCATTTTTGGAGCCTTTGCTGGAGCTGACTGTGCAGATCGAGCTGCCAGTTTTTCCCAGCCTGGATCGACAGGCTGCTCCTTTGGCCTGCTGCTCCTTCGGAGCCTCAGTGGGGGCTCACTGGACAGGTCATGCCTTCCATTACTGCAAGCCTGGTTCAACAGGGTCAGCTAGTGACTTGCGGGGCCAGCTAGTGACTCCCGACTGCTCCTTTCCGGAGCTTCAACTACGCATCCTGCCCCTTGAATACGGGGGTGAAAACTTGCCGGAATACTGGAGGTTTGCCCACATAGGATGGCACTCCACCCCCGCAGTCGTCTTAAAATCCCCCTGCAAGTCTTCAACTTGCTATATAAGTCCTCTCTGAAGAGATACAATGCAGGCTGCACTTTACTGGCCCTGAAATATGAGCCATTTTGGGAATTATCTCATGCCTTATAACATTTTTGTGAAGGCAATAGCCCCAACTGTGTATTACCGAGAAGTGTTAATGCAGCTTTCTGCACTTCCGAGAGTTGAGACCCATCTACTGACTTGCAAAAGGCCGTAATGACCAGTGAGCATTCAGTGAGCATTTTTTGGACATAATTCATAATTCACTGAAGGTACACAAATGGCAAAGGAGGTGTCTGAACAGGCATCGCCCGTCAGATGCTCCGAACAGCTGCCTGCTCCCTGCTGGGGCAGTGGTCCGACTCCGGAGCTGTGCTGTTCCGACGGCAGCGGCGACCCGACCTCGGAGCTGGGGCGGCGTTCCGGCAGTGGCGATCCGACCTCGGAGGCTCGGCAAGTGGACGACATCGTCGGGAGCTCACATGTCACAAGTTGGTGACTTGTTCTCCGGAGCTCCTGCAACAACAGCTGCGTCCGCTGGACTGGAGGGCCACAGCTTTGGCAGCTTCGACCACCCCGGGCCACGGAGTTGAACCGACCCATTCGCAGAGCTCGGATTCAGCTGTGGGACTGACATTACTTACCATTGCCCCGCGGAGTCACAACATTCTCGTGCCAATCGTCGACGTATTGAAGCGCACGCGGGCTGGCGGCCTCTTCACGTAGTCACTGACATGACTTCGATATAAAGGAGGGCTTATATAAGGAACACTTCTCTATCCGTTTCCCACCACGGATGGCTGACCTGCTGAGTTCTACTGGCACTTTGGAGGGAAATGGACGGGCGACGAGTCGGGTCTGGACACTGCTGTTCCTCCAGCATGCGTGTCACCTTGTCAAAATTCATCTCTTAAAAAGCAGATAGCAACTAAATTGTTAATGGTAAACCATGGCAATCTTTAATTGATTTTTCAGCCGTGAGTGGCAAGATCTACAATGAGCACAAATGTTTCTCAGTGCTTCACGGGCTCCACTCTCAGAACAAAGGAAAGTTAGCGCAATTATACATTTTTCTTATCAGTAAAACACTCCTACCAAGTCTGAATATGGTACGACTGAAAGATTCTGTAGCCTTTCAGAATATAGGAAAAGCTGGGTCCAAATCAAGCTCATCCAATAACAAGTTATTACTTATATCTGCAGCGTCAGCTTTTTTTTTCCAATCTTGGCTTCTTTATCAGAATCAGAATCACACTTTATTCGCCAGTATGTTTTGCTACATACGAGGAATTTCATTGGCCAGGTCAAACAATTAAAAGTAACAGATCACTCAAAAACACATTTTAACATGAAACATCCTCCACAGTGACTCCTACACATTGCTTACTGTGATGGAAGGCAAATAAAGTTCAAGTCCTTCCCTTAGCTCTTCCTCAGTCGTGGGCCTCGAGCCCCCATTGAAGGGACGATCTTGACTCCCATAGCCGGCGGCATTCAAGGCCTCCGTGTCGAGGCGATCAAGGGGGATGTCAGCTACTCCGCGCCGGGCGATCAAATCTCGCGTCGGGGCTGGCCAAACCTTCCGCGGCGTTGGAGTTCCCTACTCGGCCTCACCTGAAGACTGCGAGACCTTGATGGTAAGTCTGCAATGGTCACGGTGGGAGCGATCCCAGGCAAGGGATCAGCTTCGATGTTAAGTTCACGACAGTCCGAGGAGGCTTCCAGCTCCATCGATGGTAGGCTGCAGAGCCCGGAGAATGTGCTCTGAAAATTGATCACATCTCCGGGAAGGTAAGATCCTGAAAAAAGTTTCCCCCAATCCTCTCCCCCCTTGAAAGAAGTATATGCAGGCTTCCATCAAAATTTATTTATTAAAAAGACCTGTCCTCCATATTGTGTTCCATATAATTTGCAAAGTCATTCAGACTCTTCTTCCTGAGGAGACTAAAGGTCCATCTGTCTCCTCAGATTCTGGAGAACATCTACTGCTGCACCATCGAGAGCATCCTTACCAACTGTATCACAGTGTGGTATGGCAACTGCTATTTCTCCGACCGGAAAGCACTGCAGAGGGTGGTGAAAATTGGCCAACGCATCACCGGTTCCTCACTCCCCTCCATTGAGTCTGTCCAAAGCAAGCGTTGTCTGCGAAGGGCGCTCAGCATCGTCAAGGACTGCTCTCACCCCAACCACAGTCTGTTTACCCTCCTACCATCCAGGAGGCGCTACAGGTCTCTCCGTTGCCAGGCCAGCTGGTCCAGGAACAGCTCCTTCCCTGCGGCTGTTACACTACTCAACACTGTACCTCGCTGATTGCCAATCACCCCCCCCCCCCACCCCGAACACTCCTTCCACCAGGAAAAAAATAATTGCACTACTATGACTGTATGCACGTATATTTATTTATTGCTCATATTCTATGTCGCTCTTCTAGGGAGATGCTAACTGCATTTCGTTGTCTCTGTACTGTACACTGCACAATGACAATAAAGTTTGAATCTGAATCTGAGACTTGGGACCGAGCCATTCTTTTGTTCTACTAGACCATGCTTTTGTAGAAGAACAAAAGCATGTTTTAGATTTAACTATTAAACCCCTTTTTCACGGGGCGACTTGACGCAAGAGGTAACCAGAGTTTAACATCGTGGGAACCTCGTGCGGTAACAGTACGGCATTCGTGGACCACCGTGGCGCTAACGGCAGGTAATCGTGTAACTTGGGTACTCGGGAGAAAATTCAAACATGTTTGAAATTGTCCAAGAGTGACTTGTACACTTGTGGTTGAGCATTGCAACATTTTATGAACGTAGTGGCCAGTGCGATATCCGTATTAACTCTTGTGGTTACCGTGGGAACTCCTGCGAACGGTAGGAGGAACTCCGCGGGCCAGGCAGCATCTACGGAGGGAAATTGACAGGCGAGCCTTTCCTCAGGCTGCCTTATCTCTCTAACCCCCCCCCCAACTCCCACCCAAACACACAAATGCTGGAGAAACTCAGCGGGTGCAGCAGCATCTATGGAACGAAGGAAATAGGCAACGTTTCGGCCTGAAAAGTTGCTTATTTCTTGTGTGTGTGTCGGAAGGAACAGCAGATGCAGGTTTAAAGAGAATGAGTTCGACGGCAGGCAGCATCTTTGGGGAGAAGGAATGGGTGACATTTCGGGTCGAGACCCTTCTGATATGCTGCTTGTCGCGCTGAGCTACATGTTGTGTCTATCTTCGTTTTAATCCAGCATCTGCAGTTCCTTCCTGGCCGAACCCGATTGAAAGATGAGAGGCTGGGCGATAGAAATCATTAATTGAATTAAATAACTAGATACCTGTCTAATCGTACCTACGGGATTGGACAGGCTAGATGGAAGAAGAATGTCCCGATGTTGGGGGAGTCCAAAACCAGGGTCCCAGTTTTACAGTCTACCGTGGGAACTCTTTAATTACAGCGGGAAACCTTCAGTTTCCCAGGGGGTCGGGACGGAACTGGAGTTGGGAGGGAAAGGTGGGGCAGTCGAGGGAGAGGAGGGGGAGACAGATGGAGGTGTCTTCATTTACTGGCGGTGGGTGTCTGTCACTGAAACAGGCAGGTGAGATTTCGCATCCACCTTGTGTGTGCCTCTCTCTCTCTCTCTCTCTCCCCCTCCCTCCCTCTCACACAGGCATGAATGGAGGAACTCCGCGGGCCAGGCAGCATTTACGGAGGGAAATGGACAGGCGACCCATTCTTCAGGCTGCCTTATGTCTCTCTCCCCCCCCCCCAACTCCCACCCACACACGCGAATGCTGGAGAAACTCCGTGAGTGCAGCAGCATCTATGGAACGAAGGAAATAGACAACGTTTTGGCCCCGCTGAGTTTCTCCAGCATTCGTGTGTGTGGGTGGGAGTTGGGGGAGAGAGACATAAGGCAGCCTGAAGAATGGGTCGCCTGTCCACTTCCCTCCGTAAATGTTGCCTGGCCCACGGAGTTCCTCCAGTCATGCCTGTGTGAGAGGGAGGCAGGGAGAGAGAGAGAGAGAGAGAGAGAGAGGCAGTCCTGGTCAGTCCTTTGAAGATAGACACCAGTTGCTTGGAGCAACTCAGCGGGACAGGCAGCATCTCTGGAGAGAAGGAACGGGTGGCGTTTCGGGTCGAGAGCCTTCTTCAGACTGAAAGTTTCACCTCTCAGTAGATCTTAAAATAACACAATCATCACGGTCAATGTGAGACACAGTCTTTATTCATATTTGACAAAATAAAAAGACGACTTCTTGCACATATTGAGAGAAGGTGCATCACACCAAACAACATTTGTCTAAAAAAACACAGATTATTCTTCAGCTCATTAAAGAGCTCGGGTGAAAAAAAACAATATAGTGTGTGACAACAAAGTAACATAATTTGTGCCACGTGATTAACTACACTACAGTCCACGATGTTCATTCACGATTAACGGGAAAGATCGGGAGACGGACAAGTCACTCGCACAAATGACAGAATTGCCGAATACCGTGGGAACTCTTTACTCTACCCCCGTTATATCGTGTGATATCGTGTTAGACCACGACCACTCCACTCTGGCTACATCTTGCGTCAAGTCGCCACGTGAAAAAGGGCTATTAGCTCTTTCAACCTCACTCTGGCAATGGAGGAGGCCCAGGACAGAAAGATCAGTGTGGGAGTGGGAAGGGGAGTTAAAATCGTTGGCAACCGGGAGATCCAGCAGGACTTGGCGGACTGAGTGCAAGTGTAGGGTGGAATGCCCGCCTAGTCTAGATACAAGGAGAGAGAGAGTGCATGTTTGAAAGACCGTGTGTGAGAATGTGTGTGAGAATGTATGTGAGAGCGTGTGTGAGAGGTGCTGCGTGTGTCAGAGAGCGTGTGTGAGAGAGTGTGAGGGTGCATGTGTGAGTGAGAATGTGTGTGTGTGTGAGAGTGTGTGTGTGAGAATGTGTGTGTGTGTGTGTGTGTGTGTGAGAGTGTGTGTGTGAGAATGTGTGTGTGAGAATGTGTGTGAGAGAGAGCAGAGGGAGGTTGTGTGAGAGAGCAAGAGAGGGGTGCATGTGTGCGAGAGAAATAGGGTGTGTGTGTGAGAGAGGAGTGTGTGAGAGAGAAAAAGAGAGAGGGAGTGTGTGTACGCGTGAGAGAGAGGGACAGAGAGAGGGGGTGTAGGAGAGGGACGGAGGAAACGTGGGGAGGGGGGGAAGCTTTTTATTTCTGCCTGGGAGAGGCACTGGAGGGAAGGGGTGTTGAGGGTGTGTGTGAGAGAGACGGGGAGCGAGAGGGGGAGTGTGTGAGAGAGAGACAGGGAGCGGGAGAGGGGGTGTGTGAGCGAGAGGGACGCGGGAGGGTGGGGTGGTGAGAAGTTATGTATGAGTGGAGGGGAGAAAGGAGGGTGTGGGGAGGGGGGAGAGAGAGGAATGTATATGTGCAGCTTTAAGGGACATTGGTCAGGTAGCATTTGGAGTATTGCATACAGTTCTGATCACTCCATTACAGGTCTGATGTTGAGGCTTTGGGGAAGGTGCAGAGAAGGTTAACAAGTATGGTTTAAAAACAAGGAAATGCAGATCCTAGTTTACAAAAAATGACACAAAATGCTGGAGTAACAGGCAGCACCTCTGGAGAGGAATGGGAGACTGAAGAAATTACCCGAAACGTTACCCATTCCTTCCAGCATTTTGTGTCTTCCTAAACAGCATGGCGGTGTGCCAGCAGGCTGGAGGAGTGGACAAAGACCTTGCCAGAGTGGGCAGGTGAAGGGGCGTGCTGGCCAGTGTGGACTCGCCGGTGCTCCAGCAGGTGGTCAAGGTGGGTGAAGCCCTTACCATAGTTCGGGCAGGGGAAGGGACGCTCACCGCTGTGGGTACGCCGGTGCTGCCACAGGCTGGACAGGCGGGTGAAACCCTTGCCACACTCAGTGCACACAAAGGGTCTCTCTCTAGTGTGTATCCACGGGTGCTGCCGCAGCCCCCATACACTCTTGAGATGCTTGCCGCAGTGGGAGCAGTCGCTCTCCGGCGTGGGCCCGCCGGTGCTGCCGCAACCCCCGCGAGCTGTCAAACGCCTCACCGCAGTACGGGCAGTCGTAGGGCTGGCCACTGGTGTGCACACTCTGGTGAGACAGGGCATGGGAGGCCATGGCAAGGCGCTCTCCACACATCGGGTTGGGGACAGGACGGCCACTGGCATGCACCTGCTGGTGGGACAGCAGCGTGGTGGAGCAGGTGAAGCCCTTGCCGCACTGGGCACATGTGTAGGGACGCTCGCCGGTGTGGGTGCGCTGGTGGGACAGCAGGTTGCTGGACTGCGTGAAGCCCTTGCCGCACTGTGCGCAGGTGTAGGGACGCTCGCCGGTGTGGGTGTGTTGGTGCGCCAGCAGGATGCTGGACTGGGCGAAGCCTTTGCCGCACTGGACGCAAGTGTACGGGCGCTCCCCGGTGTGGGTGCGCTGGTGATCCAGCAGGTTGCTGGACTGGGTGAAGCCCTTGCCGCAGTCGCTGCAGGTGTAGGGCCGCTCCCCGGTGTGCAGGCGTCTGTGCACCTTCAGGTGCGCTGACGACTTGAAGCCTTTGCCGCAGTCGGAGCAGGTGAAGGGCCGCTCACTGCTGTGCACCCGCCGGTGCAGCCGCAGCCCCGATGACCGGGCAAAGCTCTTGCCACAGGTGGAGCAGCCATAGGACTTCTCAGCCTTGTGCACCCGTCGGTGCATCTTCAGGACCTGTGCAGTCTTGAAGCTCTTGCTGCAGTCAGAGCAGGTGAAGGGCCTCTCGCCGGAGTGCACGCTGTTGTGCTGCTGCAGGTTGGCATAGCTGATGAAGTTCTTACCGCACTCCGAGCAGTTGAAGGGCCGGTCTCCCGTGTGCACCCTCCGGTGGGTCTCCAGCCGGCTCGGGCTCGGGCAGGCCTTGCCACACACGTCACACTCATAACGCTTCTCCTTGTTGTGCCCCGTCATGTGGTCCTCCATCAAAGCTCAGCCCGCACACCGAGCAGATGGGGGGGGCTCACCAGCACCCTGGCTGCAATCAATGGCTGCTCAAATCCTCGTCGGGACTACGGAGGTCCATAGCAACGGCACCTAAACCCTGCAGGAGGTGAACAGAGGGGCAACAAGCTGGCAAACAGGACAATACTAGCACATATTGGGTGCATTTATGGCGGAGGAAACCGTTATATAATTCTGTGTGGCACAGTGGCGCAGTGGTACAGCTACTGCCTCACTGCCAGAGACCCGGGTCGATTCTGATTATAGGTGCTGTCTGGGCGGAGTACTGAGGGGGAGACAGTTAGGGGTAGACAGTGAGTTGGTGCATGAGGGGGAAACTGTGAGGGGGGGGGGAGACAGTGAGGTGGTGCATGAGGGGGGAGAGACAGATGGGGGCGACAGTGAGGGGGAGAGACAGATGGGGGCGACAGTGAGGGGGAGAGACGGATGGGGGAGACAGTGAGTTGGTGCATGAGGGGGGAGATAGTGAGGGGGGAGACAGTGAGGGGGGAGACAGTGAGGGGGGGAGACAGTGAGGGGGGGCAGACAGTGCATGAGGGGGAGACAGTGCATGAGGGGGAGACAGAGACGGGATGGGGGAGAGTTGGTGCATGAGGGGGAGACAGTGAGTTGGTGCATGAGGAGAGACAGTGAGGGGGAGACAGTGAGGGGGAGACAGTGAGGGGGAGACAGATGGGGGGAGAGTTGGTGCATGAGGGGGGGAGACAGTGAGGGGGAGACAATGAGGGACAATGAGGGGGAGACAGTGAGGGGGAGGAGACAGTGAGGGGGGGGAGACAGTGAGGGGGGAGACAGTGAGGGGGGAGACAGTGAGGGGGGAGACAGTGAGGGGGGGAGACAGTGAGGGGGGGGAAGACAGTGAGGGGGAGACAGTGAGGGGGGGGTGCTGGTACATGATGGGGAGACAGGGACGAATGGGAGAGTTGGTGCATGAGGGGGAGACAGTGCGGAGGAGAGTTGGTGCATGGGGGGGGGGGGAGAGTGAGGAGGAGAGTTGGTGCATGGGGGGGAGACAGTGAGGAGGAGAGTTGGTGCATGGGGGGGAGAACAGTGAGGGGGGAGTTGGTGCATGAGGGGGGAGACAGTGAGGGGGGGGAGACAGTGAGTTGGTGCATGAGGGGGAGAGTTGGTGCATGAGGGGGGAAACTGTGAGGGGGAGACAGTGAGGGTGCATGAGAGGGGGAGAGATGGGTGCAGTGAGGGGGAGAGAGACGGATGGGGGGCGACAGTGAGGGGAGAGACAGGAGGGGGGGGGCGGTAGTGGGCATGGGACGAGACGGATGGGGGAGACAGTGAGGGGGAGAGAGAGGGGGGGAGACAGTGAGGGGGAGACAGTGAGGGGGGGAGACAGTGAGGGGGGAGACAGTGAGTGAGGGGATGAGTGAGGGGGAGACAGTGGGGGGGGGAGTGAGTTGGTGCATGAGGGGGGGAGGGGGGAGACAGTGAGGGGGGAGACAGTGGGGGAGGTTGGTGTGAGGGGAGACAGTGAGGGGGAGACAGTGAGGGGGGACAGACAGGAGGGGATGGGGAGTGTTGGTGCATGAGGGGGGGAGACTGAGGGGGAGACAGTGAGGGGGGAGACAGTGAGGGGGGGGAGACAGTGGGGGGGGGACAGTGAGGGGGGGACAGTGAGGGGGAGGGACAGTGAGGGGGGGAGACAGTGAGGGGGGGGACAGAGAGGGGACAGGAGTGGGGGAGTGGGGGGGGGGGGGGAGACAGTGAGGGGGAGACAGTGAGGGGGGAGAAGAGTGAGGGGGGGGTGCTGGGACATGATGGGGAGACAGGGACGAATGGGAGAGTTGATTCATGAGGGGGAGACAGTGCGGAGGAGGAGAGTTGGGTGGCATGGGGGGGGGGGGGGGGGAGAGTGAGGAGGAGGAGAGTTGGTGCATGGGGGGGGGAGACAGTGAGGAGAGAGTTGGTGCGGGGGGGGGGGGAGACAGTGAGGGGGGGGGGAGTTGGTGCATGAGGGGGGGAGACAGTGAGGGGGGGGGGAGACAGTGAGTTGGTGCATGAGGGGGAGAGTGAGGGGGGTGCATGAGGGGTGCCAGTGAGGGGGGAAACTGGGGACTGGGGGGAGACAGTGAGGGGCGGTGCATGAGGGGGAGAGACGGATGGGGGCGACAGTGAGGGGGAGAGACGGATGGGGGAGACAGTAGGTTGGTGAGGGGGGGACAGTGAGGGGAGAGTGGGGGGGGGGGGGGGGGACAGTGAGGGGGGGGACAGTGAGGGGGGAGACAGTGAGGGGGGAGACAGTGGGGGAGGGAGACAGTGAGGGGGGAGGACAGTGAGGGGGGGAGACAGTGAGTGGGGGGGGGAGACAGTGAGGGGGGAGACAGTGAGGGGGGGGGTGAGGGGGGACAGTGAGGGGAGGGGGGGGGAGACAGTGAGGGGGAGACAGTGAGGGAGGGAGGAGAGAGGGGGGGGGAGGGGCTGGTACATGATGGGGGGAGACAGGGACGGGGGAGAGTTGATTCATGAGGGGGAGACAGTGCGGAGGGAGAGGCACGGATGGGGGGGGGGGGGGGGGGAGGAGAGAGGGGAGGAGAGTTGGTGCATGGGGGGGGGAGACAGGTGAGGAGAGTTGGTGCATGGGGGGGAGGAGTGAGGGGGGGGGAGTGGTGCGTGAGGGGGGAGACAGTGAGGGGGGGAGACAGAGAGAGTTGGTGCATGAGGGGAGAGAGTTGGTGCATGAGGGGGGAAACTGTGGGGGGGGGAGACAGTGAGGCGGTGCATGAGGGGGGGAGAGGACGGAGGGGGCGACAGTGAGGGGGAGAGACGGATGGGGGAGACAGTAGGTTGGTGCATGAGGGGGGGAGATAGAGGGGGGAGACAGGAGGGGGAGGGGAGACAGTGAGGGGGGAGACAGTGAGGGGGGGGGGAGACAGTGAGGGGGGGAGACAGTGAGGGGGGAGTTGGTGCATGAGGGGGAGACAGAGACGGGGGGGGAGAGTGAGGTGGCATGAGGGGGAGACAGTGAGTTGGTGCATGAGGGGGAGAGGACAGAGACGGATGGGGGGGGGAGTTGGTGCATGAGGGGGAGACAGTGAGGGGGGTGCATGAGGGTGATACAGTGAGGGGGGGAGACACTGAGGGGGTGCATGAGGGGGGGAGACAGTGAGGAGGGGGAGACAGCGAGGGAGAGGGACGGATGAGGGGGGAGAGTTGGTGCATGAGGGGGAGAGTGAGGGGAGGAGACAGTGAGGGGGGAGAGTGAGGGGGGGGGAGACAGTGAGGGGGGGAGAGTGGTGAGGGGGGAGGAGTGAGGGGGGAGACAGTGAGGGGGGAGACAGTGGGGGGAGACAGTGAGGGGGGAGACAGTGAGGGGGGGGACAGAGGAGTGGGGGGGGAGAGACAGTGAGGGGGGGAGAGTGTGAGGGGGGAGAGGAGGGGAGGGAGGAGAGTGAGGGGGGGGAGAGAGGGGGGGGAGACAGTGAGGGGGGGGAGAGTGAGTGAGGGGGGGGAGACAGTGAGGGGGGGAGAGTGAGGGGGAGACAGTGAGGGGGGGACAGTGAGGGGAGAGAGTGAGGGGGAGAGTGGGGTGGAGGGGGAGACAGTGAGGGGGGGAGGAGAGTGAGGGGGGGACAGTGAGGGGGAGACAATGAGGGGGGGAGACAGTGAGGGGAGAGTGAGGGGGGAGAGTGAGGGGGGAGGAGAGGAGTGAGGGGGGAGTGAGGAGGTGAGGGGGGGGGGAGAGAGTGAGGGGGGGGGGGACAGTGAGGGGGGAGGGAGTGAGGGGGGGAGACAGTGAGGGGGGGGAGAGGGTGAGGGAGGGAGACAGTGAGGGGGGAGACAGGAGAGGGAGGGGGAGACAGTGAGGGGGAGACAGTGAGGGGGAGGAGGGAGGGGGAGACAGTGAGGGGGGGGAGAGGAGGGGGGGGGGAGGGGGGGAGTGAGAGGGAGAGAGGGAGGGGGGAGGTGAGAGGGGAGACAGTGAGGGGGGGGACAGTGAGAGGGGGGAGCCGACAAGTGAGGGGGGGAGACAGTGAGGGGGGGGAGACAGTGAGGGGGGGGAGACAGTGAGGGGGAGGGAGAGGGAGGGGAGGGGGGAGCTGGTACATGATGGGGGAGACAGGGACGAACGGAGGCGAGTTGGTGCATGGGGGGGATAGATAGGAGGAGAGTTGGTCATGAGGGGGAGACAGTGAGGAGGAGAGTTGGTCATGAGGGGGGGAGACAGGGGGAAGAGAGTTTGTGCATGGGGGGAGAGACAGTGAGGAGGAGAGTTGGTGCATGGGGGGAGACAGGGGGAGGAGAGTTGGTGCATGGGGGGGAGACAGTGAGGAGGAGAGTTGGTGCATGGGGGGGGGAGATAGTGAGGAGGAGAGTTGGTGCATGGGGGGGGAGATAGTGAGGAGGAGAGTTGGTGCATGAAGAAGGGGGGGGGAGACAGGGAGGAGGAGAGTTGGTGCATGGGGGGGAGACAGGGAGGAGGAGAGTTGGTGCATGGGGGGGAGAGTTGGTGCATGTGGGGGGGATCTATGGCTCCTCCTTGTTCTCACCGATTGTCTATAGGCTTCTTCATCCAATGGGGGTAGGAGGCGGGACGTGGACCGGCGGGTTGACTGACGTAATTCTGATCCAATCACGGAGGTGATTGATTGACGTCCGTTGTATCTAATCAGGAGCGACCGGAAGTTCCCTGATTTGTGAGACGGCAGGAAGTGGAGGGAGGGGCTAAGAGCGGAGGAAGAACAATGGCGGCCGTGGCTCACCGGAGTAGTTGACGGAGCGTCTCCGTTCGCAGGCGGCGCGGTAACCCGATGGCCCCTCCACACGGTAAGTGTAGAGCGAGAGGGAGAGCAATGGAGTCGCCGCCCCTCCTCCTCCTCTTTCTCCGCCTTCGTCAAACCGCCATCGCTGTTGCCGCCGCCATCTTGGTTACTACGGGCCTGCGTCGTGGCGTCGTCCTCCGCCCATTGGTTGTCGGGACGTCACCGCCCGCTCCGATTGGCCGCCGCCGCGCAGCGCCCGCCGGGAGGTGTAGGCCACGAATGCGTGGCCACTCGGGACGGCGCGGTGACGTCAGGAATTGACGAGGGATGTCGGCCTCACATTGGCTCTCCTCTGAGTAGGACAATGAAATTCTTGCCTTTGCTTCAGAAACACAGAACAGTGCCCCAGATCAGTGTTTAGGAATTGTAGTCTTATCAAATCTGGTGTGTTTTTTTATGGTCCGAACCAGGTTTAACTGAGAGAAATTCCTGAAAGTCACAGTCAAGTTTATTTGTCATTTACCATACACATACAAGATGTGCAGTGAAATGAAAGTGGCAATGCTCGCGGACTTTTGTGCAAAAGTCAAACAACAACAAAAAAAATGTCCTCAAAATCTGGAGACCAAAACTGCACTCAAGTTCAAGTTCAAGTGAGTTTATTGTAATGTGGCCCTGATAGGACAATGAAATACTTGCTTTGCTTCAGCACACAGAACATAGTAGGCATTTACTACAATACAGATCAGTGTGTCCATATACCATAATATAAATATGTACACACATGAATAAATAAACTGATCAAGTGCAAATAACAGATAATGGGTTATTAAAAATCAGAGTTTTGTCCGAACCATGTTTAACTGAGGGGTTGGCTGTGGGGAAGTAGCTATTCCTGAACCTGGTTGTTGCAGTCTTCAGGCTCCTGTACCTTCTACCTGAAGGTAGCAGGGAGATGAGTGTGTGGCCAGGATGGTGTGGGTCTTTGATGATACTGCCAGCCTTTTTGAGGCAGTGACTGCGATAAATCCCCTCGATGTAAGGAAAGTCAGAGCAGATGATGGACTGGGCAGTGTTTACTACTTTTTGTAGTCTTTGCCTCTCCAGGGCGCTCAAGTTGCCGAACCAACCCAGCCACGATGCAACCGGTCATCATGCTGTCTACTGTGCACCTGTAGAAGTTAGATAGAGTCCTCCTTGACAAACCGACTCCCCGTAATCTTCTCAGGAAGTAGAGGCGCTGATGAGCTTTCTTGATAATTGCATTAGTGTTCTCGGACCAGGAAAGATCTTCAGAGATGTGCACGCCCAGGAATTTGAAGCTCTTGACCCTTTCAACTATCGATATAAACGGGGCTGTGCGTCCCCATCCTACACCTTCCAAAGTCGACAATCAGTTCCTTGGTTTTGCTGGTGTTGAGGGACAGGTTATTGTGCTGGCATCATATGGACTGTTGCTCGATCTTCTATACTATGACTCATCCCCATCAGTGGTACATCCCACAACAGTGGTGTCGTCAGCGAACTTGATGATGGAGTTCGCACTGTGACCGGCTACGCAGTCATGAGTAGGTGTGGTCTCACCAGGGCCCTATTCAACTGCAGAAGGACCTCTTTGCTCCTCTACTCAACCCCTCTTGTTATAGGGTGGTTGCACGTAAGGTCATCAGGTCATAGGCCGTGTCGCATGGAGCAGCTCAATCCATGTGGAGGACAAGGCAGCTTCCGGCATATACTGTTAATACATGAAACATGTACTTTCTTACCCGTTAAAAATCACTGAAAACGTCGCCCATGCATAAAAAAAACGCTTATGAAGCGAAATTTCTCATTAAAAACATCTCCAGACATACGAGTGGCGTGTGGAAAAGTAAGTTTTTTATCATTATGCTAATGAGATGTATATTTTGGAAAATAAAATGTCCTGACAGGTTAAACACTCACTCCCTTTCAAAGATATTGTCAATTTTCTGAGGTTGATTATGTCCAATTAACAGCTAACAATTATGCTACCCCTTGGCTTGCACCTGAGTAAAATGTAATTCAAAACCCACGTATGGTTTGCGATTTTTATAATGATAAATTTAGCTTCAGAAGCGTATTCTTTTTGTATGCAAAAACCCACTTGAGAACCATGGGCGATTTTTAACATTTTTCAGCCAGATTTATCACTTCAGAAACGTTTTAGATACCAAAAGAATAAAGAAAAAAACACAAATGATGCCTTACTGTTGATGGAATGCAGTGAACAAACGCACTAATTCCAAATATTTTCAATCTCGATATCTGCATGGCCAATGTTCGCCAAGCACTTTAGCTGTTGTCCCTTCAGCTCTCGCTTCTCTCTACCATAATTTCTCCTCACATTTTGAATTCTAAAGTAGGATAAATGTCTCTCACGGTTACCCCGATTTTCATAATTATTTACAGTGCAAAAATTGACCATTTTGGCAGTTTTTAACTGGCCCGCTACCATGGAAACAATGGTAAGTGCTTACCTGTAGTTCACCTCGTGTACTCCAGCTGGCGTTGTGTGGCAACAGTACGGGTCACGGGTCATGACCCCGACTGCCGTGCAACCTCCCATTAAACAGAACAAAACAGAAAGAAAAGACACAAAAAACCAACGACAATGTCTCGACTCTTTCAGCTCTGACGTCAGGAGGGCAGAGTCAGGGGAATGAGCTGACGTCAAAGGTGAAGTGTCTACACGCTAACGTCACAGGTTGAACGTGTACGCCGTGACGTTACAGGCTGTATGTGGTGACGATGAGCGCTGTACGTGCTGACGCAGTTCGGGGCGGGGCAGGTCCATGGCGGGTCGGGACCAGGATCATCTGTTCAAGCTGCTGATCATCGGAGACATATAGTGGTGAGAGAGAGAGAGACAGAGAGAGACAGGACAGACAGAGAGAGTGAAAGAGAGGCAGAGAGAGAGAGACAGACAGACAGTCAGAGAGAGAGGGGTGGGGAGGGAAGGATGGAGTGAGGGAGAGGGCGGAAGAGGGAATGGGAGAGAGAGGGAGGGAGATGGAGAGGGAAGGAAGAGGAGAAAGGGGGGAGGGAGAGAGGGGGAAAAAGAAGTAGCGACAGAAGGATGGAAGGAGGGGAGAGAAATGGAGAGGGGGGGGACAGGTGGCTGTTTCTCGAAGTGTCTGGACATCTCTCCCCCTCTCTCTCACATTCCCTCTTCCGCCCTCTCCCTCACTCCACTCTCCCCTTTCTCCCCCCCCCCCCCCCCTCTTTGTCTCTCTGTCTCTCTTCGTCTCTTGGTTATTTGGCTTCGACTTCTTCCCTTCGGCTTCTCATCCTTCGACGCCACGTCTGCATACGACAAGAGGAGTTGAGTATAGGAGCAAAGAGTTCCTTCTGCAGTTATACAGGGCCCTGGTGAGATTACTCCTGGAGTATTGTGTGCAGTTTTGGCCGCCAAATTTGTGGAAGGACATTCTTGCTATTGAGGGAGTACAGAGTAGGTTTACAAGGTTAAATCCCTGGATGGCAGGACTGTCATATGTTGATAGAATGGAGCGGCTGGGCTTGTATACTCTGAAATCTAGAAGGATGAGAGGAGATCTTATTGAAATATATAAGATTATTAAGGGTTGGACACTCTTGAGGCAGGAAACATGTTCCCGATGTTGGATGAGTACAGAACCAAGGGTGCCACAGTTTAAGAACAAGAGGTCGCCCATTTAGAATGGAGATGAGGAAACACTTTTTCACACAGAGTTGTGAGTGTGGAATTCTCTGACTCAGAGAATGGTGGAGGCCGGTTCTCTGGATACTTCAAAAGAGAGAGCTAGATAAGGCTCTTAAAGATAGCGGAGTCAGGGGATATGGGGAGAAGGCAGGAACTGGTACTGATTGTGGATGATCAGCCATGATCGCAGTGAATGGCGGTGCTGGCTCAAAGGGCCGAATGGCATACTCCTGCACCGGTTGTCTATTGACTTGCAGATTAACTTTTTGGGAAATTCTCCCCCTCACTACCACCCCTCCCTCACCCCTTTCCTCTCCCTCCCTCCCCACAATAGAAAGCATTTTATCGGGATTTATCACAGCACGGTTTAGGACAGCTCCGTCCAAGACCTGCAAGTAATTGCAGATAGTTGTGTGGGAAGGAACTGCAGATGCGTGTCCTGCTGAGTTACTCAACCACTCTGTACCTGTCCACGTTCTCCAGAGATGCTGCCTGTCCCGCTGAGTTACTCAACCACTTTGTACCTGTCTACGTTCTCCAGAGATGCTGCCTGACCCGCTGAGTTACTCTAGCATTTTGTCTCTATCTTCAGTTTTAAACCGACCATCATAACAAGAGGATTTCATTATAGGAGTAGAGAGGTTCTTCTGCAGTTATAGAGGTGCTTTGGTAAGACCACATGTGGAGTATTGCGTACAGTTTTGGTCTCCTAATTTGAGGAAGGACAACCTTGTGATTGAGGCAGTGCAGCGTAGGTTCATGAGATTGATCCCTGGGATGGCGGGACTGTCATATGAGTAAAGATTGAAAAGACGAGGCCGCGGTTCAGTGTCTCTGGTCCTCCGACTGTAGGGCCCTCTGGCGGTGGGAGGCCGTGGTACAGCGCCCCTTATAGGCTGAAGGCCGCAATGCAGCGCCTGAGGCCCTCCATGTGCAGCACCCTCTGACAGCGGGAGGCCGCGGCGCAGTCTTTGTTCCTCTGTCTGCAACGCCCCCTGGTGCCTGCAGGCCGCGGTGCAGAGCCTCTGGTCAGCTGGCCGCATCGCCCCCTGGCGGTGGGAGGGTTTAGTTTAGTTTATTGTCATGCGTACCGACGTGCGGTGAAAAGTTTTTTGTTGCTTGCTAACCAGTCAGCGGAAAGACAACAAGAGATTACAATCACTATCTCCATTGCAGGTGATAGACTTCTGACCGACATCCACTGTAAACCTACTGACTCCCATGGCTATCTGGACTACACTTCTTCCCACCCTGCTTCCTGTAAGGACTCCATCCCCTACTCCTAATTCCCCCGTCTACGCTGCATCTGCTCCCAGGATGAGGCGTTCCACACCAGGGCATCTGAAATGTCCTCATTCTTCAGGGAACGGGGGTTCCTGTCCTCCACCATAGATGAGGCTCGCACCAGGGTCTCTTCCATACCCCGCAATAAGGGGAGAGTCCCCCTAGTCCTCACCTTTCACCCCACCAGCCCTCACATACAACGAGTAATCTTCCGTCAGTTTCGCCACCTCCAACGTGACCCCACCTCCATAACTCCTTTGTCAATTGTTCCCTTCCCTCACGTACCACCTCTCCCCGGGCACTTTCCCTTGCAACCGCAAGAAATGCAACACTTGTCCCTTTACCTCTCCCCTCGACTCCATTCAAGGACCCAAGCAGTCATTCCAGGTGCGACAGAGGTTTACCTGCATCTCCTGCAACCTCATCTATTGCATCCGCTGCTCTAGATGTCAGCAGATCTATATCGGTGAGACCAAGCGGAGGTTGGGCGATCGTTTCGCCGAACACCGAACACGCTCGGTCCGCAATAACCAACCTGACCTCCCGGTGGCTCAGCACTTCAACTCCCCCTCACACTCCGTATCCGACCTCTCTGTCCTGGGTCTCCTCCATGGCCAGAGCGAGCAACACCGGAAATTGGAGGAACAGCACCTCATATTCCGCTTGGGGAGTCTGCATCCTGGGGGCATGAACATTGAATTCTCCCAATTTTGTTAGTCCTTGCTGTCAACTCCCCTTCCTCAGCCCTCCTGCTGTCTCCCCCCATCCCCCAGCCTTCGGGCTCCTCCTTTTTCCTTTCTTCTCCCCGTTCCCCCACCCCCGATCAGTCTGAAGAAGGGGTTCGGCCCGAAACGTTGCCTTTTTCCTTCACTCCATAGATGCTGCTGCACCCACTGAGTTTCTCTTGCTTTTTTGTGTACGTGATTACAATCGATCTTTCTACAGTTTACAGATATGGGATAAAGGGAATAACGTTGAGTGCAAGACTTGTGTGACTCCAGCTCAGAGACAAGGTTTCTCCCTGGGTGGCAGTGTGAACTGTGAAGAGGATGTTAGGAGGTTGCAGGGTGACCTGGGCAGGTTGAGTGAGTGGGCAGATGCGCGGCAGATGCAGTATAATATAGATACATGTGAGGTTATCCACTTTGGCAGCAAAAACAAGGGGGCAGATTATTATCTCAATTGGGTTAGGATAGGTAAGGGGGAGGTACAGCGAGACCTAGGTGGCCTTGTACACCAGTCACTGAGAGTTAGCATGCAGGTACAGCAGGCAGTGAAGAAAGCTAATACATCTATAGTATTGTGTACAGTTTTGGTCTCCTAATTTGAGGATGGACCCCCTTGTGATTGAGGGGGTGCAGCGTAGGTTAACGAGATTGATCCTTGGGATGGCGGGACAGTCATATGAGGAAAGATTGAAAAGACTAGGCTTGAATTCACTGGAGTTTAGAAGGCTGAGTGGGAGATGTTATAGAAACATATACAATTATAAAAGGACTGGACAAGCTAGATGAAGAAAAATGTTCCCAAAATTGGGCGAGTCCAGAACCAGGGGCCTTAGAATAAAAGGGAGGCCATTTAAGACTGAGTTGAGAACAATCTTATTCACCCAGAGAGTTGTGAATTTGTGGAATTCCCTGCCACAGAGGGCAGAGGAAGCCAAGTCACTGGATGGATTTAAGAGAGAGTTAGATAGAGCTCTCGGGGCTAGTGGAGTCAAGGGATATGGGGAGAAGGCAGGCACTGGTTATTGATTGGGGACGATCAGCCATGATCACAATGAATGGCGTTGCTGGCTCTAAGAGCCGAATGGCCTCCTGCACATATTTTCTATGTTCCTATAAGGTCCTAAGTAAAGGGAACAGAATTATGCCATTCAGCCCATCAAGTCTGCTCCGCCATTCAGAGAGTTGTGAATCTGTGGAATTCTCTACCTCAGAAGGCAGTGGATGCCAATAAGCGAGTTTGGTACTCTGAAAATCGCAAGGAATCATTGATTTGTCAAAGGTCATTTGCTATAAAGAAAAAGCAAACAAGGTGCTGGCTGTATAATCTGTGTTTAAATTCGTATCTTTATTCATAATTTATGCGGGGTGCAACAGCGCGAGAGAGAGGGGGCAGATGCGAGTGGGTGATGGGCAGAGACATTCTCTGCAGCTGCGCTGCTGTGCGCACACAGACCCTCATCTCATCCGCAGCCAGGATCGAACCCGGGTCCATGGTGCCGAAGCGCTGCCGAACTGTTACTGGACAGTCCCCGTCCCCCCGAGTGACTCGTCACCCCTCCTTGCTGGCAGCAAGTCCAGAGCCGGTGCCCCACCAGTCCAGGGCTGCCGACCAACCCGGCGGGACAGGCAGAGCTGAGCTGGAGCCCATGCCTCCTTCCTGCGCCGGCTGCATGCCCGGGGCGGGGACGGCCCAGCAGCAACTCAACAGCGTCCGCAGTGCCAGAGACCCGGGCCCGACCCCGACCACGGGCGAGATGCAGAACTGCACCCACACATCAGCACAGTCGCCGAGAATCTTTATAGCGAGTGACCTATGACAATAACAAAATGTGAATATGTGACATTCATAGCAAAAGGATTTGAGTATAGGAGCAGGGAGGTTCTACTCCAGTTGTACAGGGCCTTGGTGAGACCACACCTGGAGTATTGCGTACAGTTTTGGGCACCTAATCTGAGGAAGGATATTCTTGCCATAGAGGGAGTACAGAGAAGGTTCACCAGACTGATTCCTGGGATGTCAGGACATATGAAGAAAGACTGGATAGACTCGGCTTGTATTTTCCTCAATTTAGAAGATTGAGGAGGGATCTTATAAAAACGTACAAAAATCTTAAAGGGTTGGACAGGCTAGATGCAGGAAGATTGTCCCCGATGTTGGGGAAGTCCACAACAATGGGTCACAGTTTAAGGATAAAGGGGAAATATTTTAGGACTGAGATGAGCAAAACATTTTTTACACAGAGAGTGGTGAATCTCTGGAAATCTTTGCCACAGAATGTAGTTGAGGCCAGTTTATTGGCTAAATTTAAGAGGGTGTTAGATGTGGCCCTTGTATCTAAAGGGATCAGGGGGTATGGAGAGAAAGCAGGTACAGGATACTGAGTTGGATGATGAGCCATGATCATATTGAATGGCGAATGGTGCAGGCTCGAAGGGGCGAATGGCCTACTCCTGCACCTATTTTCTATGTTTCTATGACCTGGACATGTGCAGTCAGAATACCGAACACGCTTATTCACTGGATGTTTTGAAGACTAGATTTTCAAGTAAGATTTAGCTCTAAGGCTAACGGAATCAAGGGATATAGGGAAAAAACAGGAACGGGGTAATTAGACACTGGATGATCAGCCACGATCATATTGAATGGCGGTGCTGGCTCGAAGAGCTGAATGGCCTACTCCTGCACCTATTGCCTGTTACCTTCTCCCAATGAACAATGATCGCTTCTACATTTTCCTTGAACTCCATTCCATTTGTCCTGTTGCACTCCTTATACTTCCTTATCTCTGTACCTCCCATCAGACTGAAGAAGGGTCTCGATCCGAAATGTAACAAATTCCCCCTCTCCACAGAAGCTGCCCGAGCCGCTGAGTGACTCCAGCACTGTGTCACCTTCTTGCCTGGATGCACGCCGCCCCCCCACGTGACTCTGCGCATTGGCAGGGTGCGTGGCCGGCAGTCCCCCTCGGATTGGCAGTGATGTCGGCGCGCTGATCGTGCAGTCCCCCTTCTCCCACTTGCTTCCTTCACCCCCTCCCTTCTCCCCCACCCCTCCTGTCACCCCCTCATTCAACACCCTCACCCCCCGCTCTCCCCTCATAAACCATCTCCCTTCTCCCCCTCCCCTCACTTCCGCAGTCCTCATCCCCCTTCCCCACTTCCCCCCTTGCCTCCTCACCAACTCCCTCTCCTTCCCCCCCTCCTATCTCCCCATTCACCTCCTCCATCCCCCCATTCTCCACCTTCCCCCCCCCTTATCCCCTCCCCATCTCCCCAACCCCCTTCCCCCCCTTAAAACAAGCACCAGTAATGTTCACGCGTCAGTGATGTCCTGTTTGTCAGCTTGTTGACCCTCTGTGTTCCCCTCCTGCAGGGTTTAGGAGCTGTTGCTGTGGACGGAGAGACAGGGACGTGAGCGGCTATTGAGGGTGGCCAGGGTGCCGGTGAGCCCCCCCCCCCCCCCATCTGCTCAGTGTGCGGGCTGAGCTTCGAGGGGCTGAGCTTCGGTGGAGGACCACATGATGGGGCGCAACAAGGAGAAGCGGTATGAGTGTGACGTGTGTGGCAAGGCCTGGCAGTGCCCGAGCTGGCTGGAGGCCCACCGGCGGTTGCACACGGGAGAACGCCCCTTTGACTGCTCCGACTGCGGCAAGAGCTTTACCCATATGTCGGCGCTGCAGGTGCACCGGCGCCTGCACACGAGTGAGAAGCCCTATGACTGCTCCACCTGCGGCAAGAGCTTTACCCAGTTGTCGGGGCTGCAGGGGCACTGGCGGGTGCACAGCGGTGAGCGGCCCTACACCTGCAGCGACTGCGGCAAAGGCTTCAAGTCGTCGTCGCACCTGAAGGTGCACAGGCGCCTGCACACCGGGGAACGGCCCTACACCTGCAGCGACTGCGGCAAGGGCTTCTCCCGCTCCAGCCACCTGCTGGTGCACCAGCGCACTCACACTGGCGAGCAGCCTTACACCTGCGCACAGTGTGGCAAGGGCTTTACCCAGTCCTACAACCTGCTGGTGCACCAACGCACCCACACCGGCGAGCGCCCCTACACCTGCACCCAGTGCGGCAAGGGCTTCACCCAGTTCAGCAACCTGCTGTCCCACCAGCGGGTGCACGCCGGCGACCGTCCCAGCCCCAGCCCTGTGTGTGGAGAGCGCTTTGCCACGGCCTCCCATGACCTATCTCATCAGCACGAGCGGCTGGTCCCACTGCGGAAAGCAATTCAAGAGTGCACGGGGGCTGCGGGAGCACCCGCGGATACACACTAAAGAAAGACTCTGAGTGGGCTGAGTGTGGCAAAGGCTTCACCCGCATGTCCAGCCTGTGGCAGCACCGGCGTACCCACAGCGGCGAGCGGACCTTCCCCTGCCCATCCTGTGGTAAGGGCTTCACCTGCCTTGACCACCTGTTGGAGCACTGGCGAGTCCACACCGGCCAGTGACCCTTCACCTGCCCACTCTGTGGCAAGGCTTTTGCCCGCTCCAGCCAGCTGGCACACCGCAACGAGGATAGGTGCTGTTTAGGTAGACACTAAATGCTGGAAGGAATGGGTAACGTTCTGATCGAGACCCTCTTGTGTCTCGTCCCAAAACATCACCCATTCCTTCTCCCCAGAAATGCTGCCTGTCCGGCTGAATTACTCCAGCATTGTATGTCCTTTTATGAAAACCAGCATCTGCAGTTCCTTTTGTTAACCATCTCTGCACCTTCCTCAAAGCCTCCATATCAGTCCTGTAATGGAGTGACCAGAACTGTATGCCATACTCCAAATGCTACCTGACGTATGTCCCTTAAAGTTGCACATATACTTTCCTCTCTCCATATCTCACATCCTTTTATCTCCTTATTTTCTCTCGCCTCTGTCACTTACTCCACTCATCTGCCAATCACCCCCTCATCTTTTAACATCGTGTCAGACTGAAGAAGTGTCTCGACCCGAAATGTAACCTATCCATGTTCCCCACAGATGCTGCCTGACCCACTGAGTTATTCCAGCACACTGAAATGTCACCTATCCATGTTCTCCACAGATGCTGCCTGACCCACTGAGTTACTCCAGCACTCTGTGAAATGTCACCTGTCCATGTTCTCCACAGATGCTGCCTGACCCACTGAGTTAGTGCAGCACTTCGTGTTAGAGTCATACATACAGGATGGATACAGGCCCTTCGGCGCAACTGGCCCACACCTGACAACATGTCCCAGCTAAACTAGTCCCACCTGCCTGCATTTGGTTCCTATCCCTCCAATATACCTGTCTAACTGTTTCTTAATCGTTGGGATGGTCCCAGACTTAACCACCTCCTCCGGCAGCTTGTTCCATACACCCACCACCCTGTGTGGAAAAAACATTCCCCTCAGATTCCTATTAAATCTTTTCACCTTGAGCCCATGTCCTCTGGTCCTTGATTCCCGCACTCTGGGCAACAGATTATGTACATCTAACTAAATTGTGTTCTATGCAAGATTCCAGCATCTGCAGTTTCTTGTGTCTCCCTCACCTATATCCACCTATCACTTCTGAAGAAGGGTCTCAACCTGAAAGGTCACCCATTCCTTCTGTCTGGAGATGCTGCCTATCCCGCTGATATACTACTGTCCCGCCCCCATCTCTTTTTTTCAACTTTCTCCCCCGACTCCATCAGTCCAAAGAAAGGCCCTGACCCGACACGTCGCCTGTTCATTCCCCTCCAAAATATCGGTAGACCTCAGCAGGTCGGCAATCCGTGGTGGGAAACGGATGGAGAAGTGTTCCCAATGTAAGCCCTCCTTGGCCCTGTCGAGGAGCAGACCATCAACAGTACCAGCATCTTTTCATCCATAATGTACCCAAGTGAAAATGCTAAAGTGAGCCAAGCTGCACAGCCGACTGCTCACAGTACCAGCTGGCTTCCACTTGCCCAAAAAATTAAAGGCAATTGTTTTTAAAGAAAGTCTTGATGCATTTATGCCTTACGTAACAAATAAAATAAGTTTGTCCTGATCTGACTGTTCTTCGGAATTCTTCAGAATACATGTGCTATCATAATGAAAGAAAATGCCAACCATCTCCAGAAATGATAAGAAATTATTCTCTCCTCCATGCATATCTGTAGCCCAAGGGCAGTCAGTCACCTCCCCACTACTTCAAAGATAGTTCCTGCACTTGGCAATTTCGTTTGGCCGCTGATGTATTTTATTTGTGTAAACAGGCACCAGAGACCGTGTATGATTTAAACACATCTTTAATGAGCACTAAAAGTTAACAGCGTTGATGACAACAGGTTGTCAGTGCATCCTAGCTACTCAAAACTGGCAGTGCCGGGAGCAAATATTAGTATGAGTGTTATAGTGGGGTGGAGTTAGTGATGCTGGCTTATGTGTGATTGGTTCACATGCATCATCAATCTACATCCTTTCCCCTTAAGATTAAGTGTGGAAAGGGCACCCATGCAATGGAGTTAAACATACTCGCCATATCTGTCTGGTGGTCTGCTAACACGGCCCGAGGGCATGCGGACCCAACCCTCCCCTCCCTCTCCTGAAAGATGAGACGGAGATCCTGGAGGCGAGAATGGTGCGGGAGAGGCTCATGGGGACCGAAATGGGAAACATGTGGTAGATGAGGCCCCGTGGTTAGTGGAGACCGAGGGATGAAGAGTGGTGTAAGGCATGCGGGGACGGGTGGGAGACATTGCAGAAGGCAGCTGGAACTGGAGCGGCGGACCATAGGGACCAGCAGGCGGTGGGCGGGGCTCCCCCACAGCCAGCAGGTGTAGACTTCTCCGTTATACCGCTCCCTCACAGTCCACCAGGTAGGATCGTGGCTCGTCAGTCGGGCTGACAATAGTGCCCAGACGGGAATGTCCAGTTGAGGTTTGTAGACGGATGACCTGGCCCGGCAGTAGAGGCTCGAGTAGTCTGCTGGAACTGTCGTATGACCGTTTCTGGATGTCATGCTTCTCTTGGAGATGTTTCTGGACAGAGGCAGGCTTCAACACCCGAGGAACCAGCTGCTGTTGTGCGGTGGGGACCGGAGACCTCGCCAATCGTGACATCAGATGCTGTGCCGGCGATCCCAGGGTTTCATCACTGGCAATGTTTCTGAGATTCAGGAGATCGAGATAGACGTCTGACTTTGAAATGTGTGCTCCCTCCAGCAAGTGCTTGGCACTTCGGACAGCGTGTTCAGCGAGTCCATTACTCTGTGGATACTCGGGACTGCTTGTGTCGTGCTGGAAGTTCCATCAGTCTGCGAAAAGCTTGAACATGTGGTTGGTGAACTACCGACTGTTGTCGGTTCTCAGGCAAACAGGAGCGCCATGGGCGGAGAAGTGCCTTTTCAGCTTCTTGATGACCATGTCAGACGTGAGGGAGGTCAGTTCGTCAAGTTCAAACCAGTTAGAAAAGGAATCGACCAGAACGAGGTAGTGCTTTCCGCACCATTCAAACATGTCTGCCGCCAGCGACGTCCAGGGCAGTGCTGCTGGAGGTTGTTGCAGAAGGGGCTGCCGCTGCTGATGAGGCGCAAGGTTGTTGCAAGTGGGGCAGGAGGCTCTGCGGTCCCGGATGTACTCGGCCATCCCCGGGATGACCGCTGCGTCTCTCTTTGAAATATTTGTCTCGTAGCGATGAGGGTATCACTACCTTGTCACCCTTAACCACAACACCATCCTGTACCACCAATTCATCACGTACCAGGAAGTACGGCTGTACCTCTGTGGGCGTGTCGAATCGTTTGTCTGGCCAGCCTGTTTTGATGATGGAGGAGCGGGTTTGAAGCGTATCGTCAGTGGCAGTGTGCGCGGCCAGGGTACGCAGTTGCTTACTGGGGACGAGGTCGACACCAAGGACCATGAAATCCTCCTGCTCGTGGGGGTGTTGTTCGCAAGATGCCCAAGGTGCACGAGAGAGGGAGTGTCAGCAACATGCATGTCCTTACCCTTCTTGTAGGTAATGGTGAAGTCATACCGCTGCATCAGCAGCATCATGCGCGGCAAGCGAGTTGGCGCGGCATGGATGGGCTTGTTCAGGATCGTCACCAGCGGTTGGTGATCCGTCTCGACCATGAATGTGTTGCCAAGGACGAAATTTGGTGCAGGCAAAAATGACAGCCAGCAGTTCCTTTTCGATTTTCGCATTGTGCTGCTCTGTGTCGGTCATGGTGCGAGAGGCATACGTGACAGGTGCCATCGGCAGATGGTTGCAAGCAGGCTGTGCCGGGCCAAAATTTCGAGGCATTGCAGGTGATCGTCACGGGACGTTTCAGGTCGAAAAATATCAGGGTCGGTGCACTGGTCAGTTTGGATTTTAAGACATCAAAGGTGGCCTGATGTTGCAGGATCCTTTTTGGTCAGCTGCCGCAGTGTGGAGCTTATTTCGCTGAGGTTCGCTATGAACTTTCTGAGATAGTTTACCATGCCCAGAAAACGTTGCAGGCCTTTCACGTCTATGGGGACAGGCATCTCTGTGATGGCAGCAGCTTTCTTCGGATCGGGTTTAGGGCCATCAGGAGTAAAGATGTGGCCGACATAGGAGACCGCTGGAACCCGGAACTTGCACTTGTCAGGATTGAACAGTGCGTGCTCCAAGATGAGCCTGAGATTGTGATCGTGTTCAGCTGCGTCTTTGCCATATAGGAGGATATTGTCAACAATGATAGGACAAGGTAGGCCCTCGAATAATTGCTCCATGGTTCTCTGGAAGACTTCACTGGCGGAGTTGATTCCGAATGGCATTCTCAGGAACTTATATCTGCCGAATGGGGTGGCAAATGTGTGGTGAGGTCTGATGACTTCTTGTCCAGCGGTATCTGCCAGAAAGAGTTCTTTGCATCGAGCACAGAAAAGAGGGTGGCCATTCCGACCTTTGCCGTAACATACTCCACGGTCTTCATTGGATGGTCTGGGCGCTTAATGGCAGTGTTCAGGTCTTTCTGGTTGATGCACAGACGGATTTCGTTCTTTCCCTTCTTGAATGTGGAAATCATGGTCAAGACCCAGCAGTGGGGTCGCTGACTGCTTCAATTACGCCTATGGAGGTCATGTCCTTCAGCATAGAATGAACCCTGTCAGTCATGGCAAATGACAATCGGTGCGGGGTTCGGATGACGGGCGTCACATCGGGGTCAGTAATAATATTGTAGGTCACAGGCAACTTGCCTAGGTTGTTTTCGAAAAGATCAGGGAATTCACTCAGCGGCTCAAACGAAATTTGCAGCTCCTGACAGGCACGATTGCCAAGCGATGGCTGAATCAAAGTTCAGGATAAAAAAGGTTAAATCCATCGTGGATCTTTTCAATACATATCTCAAGTTGATTTTGCCCAGAGGAACCAATACCTCCTCTCCGAAAGCATGTAAAGTGGACTTAACCATATAACCATATAACAATTACAGCACGGAAACAGGCCATCTCGGCCCTACAAGTCCATGCCGAACAATTTTTTTTCCCCCTTAGTCCCACCTGCCTGCACTCGTACCATAACCCTCCATTCCCTTCTCATCCATATGCCTATCCAATTTATTTTTAAATAATACCAATGAACCTGCCTCCACCACTTCCACTGGGAGCTCATTCCACACCGCCACCACTCTCTGCGTAAAGAAGTTCCCCCTCATATTACCCCTAGACTTGTCCTTGATAAGAGGCTCGTTAGTTCTAATCTTGTTGAAGAGGTTGATTGGCATTGTGTTCACTTTACACCACGTATCTAATTTCGCGCCAAAGTCCACATTGTTTACAGATATTGTCACCGTCGGATTTGAGTTCTTGGCAGCAAGATGCTGTAAAGAGTAAACAGTCTAATCCTCTTGAGAGTCAATTCGGCTGTAGTCTGGGGCAGCTTCGAGCTTGAATTGGGGAGTGATACTGTTGCTGTCTCGTTGCAAAAACATTGAGATTACACTTGGAACTTGGCGAATTCCTCCCCCCGAGCCCGGATTGAGGCCCTACAAACTAAAGCAAAGTGATTCAACATTTTGCAATAATTGCATGCTTTCCCGAGGGCGGGGCAGGCTGATTGTCTGTTTTGTGTAAGTAATTGCAGTTGGGTCATCTGCCTGACTGACTCGGGTCGTAAATCGCCTGTTATCTGTGTTTGTTCGCTGCCTAGTGAGGTCCGTCAGATCGATGGTTTTTGTTTCATGCATGCCGTCTATGGGGTCGATGAATTCAGCAGTTCTGCACGCGTGCACAGCTTCGTCAAGCGTCAAATCTGTCCGTCTCAGAAGCTCTGATCTGAGCTTTAAATCGCTCATGCCATTCACTAACATGTCCATCGTTAGCTGATCAGTCAGCTGATCAATCGGCATGAGTTCGAACCGACCACGTTGGGCTAGATATCTATTCAGATATAAACGAGTCTACCCATTCGCCAGGGAGCCAAGAGATGAACCTCGCCCTATCCAAAATGTGATTTGAGGGCTGGTCACAGATCTGGCTCAGTTTACGCAGCAGGACATTGGGATCGTCAGGAGATTCAGCTGGGATTATTACCTGACCGTTAGTATCGCGGACTGCTGGAACATAGCGCAATGTTCTTGACAGCATCTGGTTCATTTCGGTGTGCAATGTTCATGTAGTGCTGGTAATCCATTTCAAACGTAGCCCAGCGTCCGCTGATATCCGCATCAAAGACAAGAGGGTCAGGCTTTCGACAAGAAGCCATCGTAAAGTAAAACAAAACTCACCAAATAATAAAAATAAAAACCGTTATACAAAAGACGAAGGTCAGATCACTTCTGACGCCAAGTAAACACGAGCCAGAGCAGTATGTGAATTATAACCGTATATAACATATAACCAGATAACAATTACACCACGGAAACAGGCCATCTCGGCCTTTCTTGTCCGTGCCGAACACTTACTCTCCCCTAGTCCCATCTACCTGCACTCAGACCATAACCCTCCATTCCTTTCCCGTCCATATACCTATCCAATTTATTTTTAAATGCTAAAATCGAAACTGCCGCCAATACTTCAACTGGAAGCTCATTCCACACAGCTACCACTCTCCGAGTAAAGATGTTTCCCCTCATGTTACCCCTAAACTCCTGTCCCTTAATTCTCAAATCATGTTTTAACACATCTTTAATGAGCACTTGAAACTTAACTTAAGATGGACAGTGATTTTAAATTGGATCATCAAATAGGCGCGGTAGTAAAGTCCAGCTTCTTTCATTTAAGGCAGCTGGCAAAGGTGAAGCCCATTCTTGAGCGGCAGCATTTTGAAACAGTAATCCATGCCTTCATCACGTCTAGGCTGGATTACTGTAACGCACTCTATTTTGGAATTGCTCGATCTTCCCTGGCTCGTCTCCAATTGGTTCAAAATGCTGCTGCTCGCCTTTTAACTGGAACTCGAAAGAGGGAGCACATAACGCCAATTCTGGCCTCCCTCCACTAGCTCCCGGTGTACGTTCGAGTTCATTTTAAGACTCTTTTATTTGTTTTTAAATCTTTAAATGGCCTCGCCCCGCCTTACCTCTCTGAGCTGCTTCATCCCTACGCTCCTGCCCGGTGCCTCAGGTCAGCTGCTCCTGGAGGTACCGAGGTCTAAGCGGAAGCTCAGAGGGGATAGAGCCTTTTCTGTTGCTGCTCCGGCGTTATGGAACACTCTGCCGTTGCACATCAGACAGGCCCCCTCGTTGTCCATCTTCAAAACCAATCTTAAAACCCATTTATATTCCTTGGCTTTTGATCCTGTATGAGACTTTGCTCCTGTTTTAGTGTTTTTAATGTTTTTTTTTTAATTGTTTTTACTCTCTCTTTTAATGTTTTTATTGTCGTGTAATAATTTTTTGTCCATGATTAGTCATGTACAGCACTTTGTCGCAACAGTGGTTGTTTTTAAAGTGCTCTATAAATAACGTTATTATTATTATTATTATTATTATTATTATTATTATTATTATTATTATTATTATTATTATTATTATTATTATTATTATTATTATTATTATTAACAGCGTTGAGGATGACGGGTTGTCAGTTCATCCTAGCGGCTCGAACTGGCAGTGCCGGGAAAGAGTGTTATTATAAGTGTTATAGTGGAGTTAGTGATGCTGGTTTATGTGTGATTGGTTCACATACATCATCAATCTACAGGAACTGTTCTGACTAGGATATGAAGGCTCTGCAGAAAGTAGTGCGTTCGGCTGAACCTTGAGTTCCTCTTGGTTAGATGCACACCGTTTTATCTTCCCAGAGAGTTTACCTCCACTGTTGTGACTGCAGCCTATATCCCTCATGATGCTAATGCCAAGCTTGCAATGAAAGAGCTGCATACTGCCATTAGTAAACACCAGACTCACAACCCCGAGGCAGCCTTCATTGTTGCGGATGACTTCAATCACTCCAACCTGAAGACTGTACTCACCAAATTCCACCAACATGCCTCCTTCCCCACTAGAGTAGACAAGACACTGGACAAAGTGTACACTAACATGGCTGAAGCTTACAAAGCCGTCCCCCTCCCCCACCTTGGTCAGTCTGATCGCCTCTCATTGTTCCTGCTCCCTAAGTACTCCCCAGTCATCAGACGGGTTAAACCCACTGTGAGGACAGTTAAGGCCTGGTCAGAGGAAGCGGACTCCACACTTCAGCAGTGTTTTGAAAACACTGACTGGAAGGCGTTTGCAGCCCATGCCACTCCCACACGGACATTGATTCCTATACATCCTCTGTTCTGGACTTTATAAACTCCACCATCAATAGTGTCACCTCCCTCAAACGGGTGATCATATTCCCGAATCAGAAGCCATGGATGAACAGCGAGGTCAGGCTACTGCTGAAAGCACGGGACACCGCTTTCAGGTCAGGCGATGCTCGAGCCTGCAGTTCATCCAGGGCTAACCTGAAGAGGGGCATCAAGAAGGTCAAGCACTGCCATAAGCTGAAGATTGATGAGCACTTCAACAACAACTCCGACCCCTGACGCATGTGGCAAGGCATCCAGGCCATCACGGACTACAGACCCACCAACACCACCCCCACATCCAGCGACGCCTTCTTCCTTGAGGAGCTTGATCACTTCTATGGCCGCTTCGATAGGGAGAATCTAGAGGCAGCCATCAAGGCTGTGCTACCTGCCGATCACCAACCCCTCACACTCACCCCCTACGACGTGTACATGGCACTGTGTAGGACTAATGTGCGTAAGGCTGCTGGCCCTGACGGCATCCCCGGGCTCGTGCTCAGGGCCTGTGCTGCGCAGCTGACAGACGTCTGGACTGACATCTTCAACCTGTCACTTGCCCAAGGAGTTGGCCCCACGTGCCTGAAAACCACCTCCATCGTGCCGGTGCCAAAACACTCCACTGCAGCAAGCCTCAACGACTTCCGCCCAGTTACACTTACTCCCGTGATCACCAAGTGCTTCGAGAGGCCTGGTCCTGGCACACCTCAAAGGCTGCCTAGCCCCACATGGATCCCTATCAGTATGCCTACTGCCAAGAACAGGAGTACAGGATGTCATCTCAACGGCACTTCACTCCACCCTCTCCCACCTCGACAACAGAGA